>NW_028281492.1:0-11444 GCF_059751285.1 Brachycentrus maculatus
ATGGGAATCGAACCCAAGACCTGCAGTACGGTAGCTAAACACGCTGACCATTACACCACGGAGGCGGACTTACTTACGGAAAAAATACTTACTTTTATTTTGCATTTATAGTTGTCCAACCAATTTTCTAGCATTAATTCCAAGACATGCAGTACAAGGATTTCACATTTTTATTTATTTATTTATTTATGGCATTACTGTTTTTTACAAAAAACATAAGAATATTACAAAGAAAAAAATAATAAATAATGTATAATTAAAAAAAAAGAAAAAATAAAAAGTAAAATACATATATATATTACAGTGCAAAATTACTTACGTTAATTTTGCCTATGAAGTTACCTTACCAATTGTCTTGCACTCAAAATACCAAGAAAAAAAACAAAAGGATCTCAAACGTATATTACAATAGAAAATTCCTTTAATTCATTTTGCCTTTCAAAGTATCTTACCAATTTTTCCTACAGCAAAAATGTTTCAAGAAAATGTACTCCGGAATCACATGCACATCAAAATATTTTTCTTGACGCTTTTAACGTAAGGAATCAGATATGCCACCACGTCAGAAAGGATTTTATAATTTAAATCCACTCCCTTTCAAGCCTACCTGTAGGATTTACAAAGCTACAGTCACTCCAAAAGATTCGACGCGCTTTCGCACACGTATGCCAGATGCAGGAATGCCCAACCTTTAAAATGAGTATTAAAATATGTTATAAAAAACACCATTTTTATAATCTTGTAAAATATGCCAACGAATCAATAGAAATCACTTTTTGTTTAATGATTTGGCATTAACTTTGTGGAATAAAATGATGATTAAATATCAAATATTCTAACTAACTTACAAACCATCACGCCGTTTCCCTGCAGTGTTGATCAGAAAGAATAGAACGCTGCACCAATCTGTCTTGTCTTTGCAAACAATATTTTCCTCTTCCACATTAATGCATCTCCTCCTTATTCTATTATTCTGACTCCTCTCCTGACCATTTTTAAATATTTGAAATACTTGATCATACCAAGTTTTCCTCGGTTTAACTCTGCTTCTATTGCTAACCTCATTTTATTCAAGAAATGGATTTACTTTATTTTCTTCACTCATTTGATACACAAGACTAAACCATCTCAACACATCTTTTTAAATTTGATTGAATAATGTGAATTGAATGAGTGGAGAAATAATAGTAAATCAAATTTATGAGGCAAATGTAATTGGAAAAAGAAGCAGAAGAAGACCGAGAAAAACTTGGCTTGATCAAGTATTTTATAAACTTGAATGGGGTTAGCTCAATAATCGGAAATGCATAAATGCACTTGAACAAAAGCAGAGGCGATTGTCTGCAAAGACAGAGTGGTGTGGTGTTCTATTCTCTCTGTCTACCCATTCGGTAAAGCGGCGTGATAGTTGGTTAAGTTTTAAGTATAAAAAATATAAATAAAAAAAAACTCTTGTTTTCTACCCCTGACCTATAGAATTACCCATGAAATTGAGTGACATTTCCATTCCCATGACGTATTTTCAAGTCATGTATTTTAAATTATTTGATTTGTGGATGGATGTTTTTTTATCATTCAGGTTATATGGGAGATATGAACCTTAGTAACGTATCACCAATATTATTTACAAATACTTAAGATCAAAACATTTTTTGATTATGAAACCTGTATTTTTGGATAAAATACGATTGCCTAGCGCAAAAAAAATCCTTACCACAGACATTTAGATGAAAATCCATTTGTTGTTTGACATCTCAACTAAGATGAAAAAGAATGAATTGCTAGAATTTAGCTTGAATCGCTAGAATTTCACACTACTCAAATTCTCTGAAGTTCTATGTATATATATATATATATATATATATATATATATATATATATATATATATATATATATATATATATATATATATATATATATATATATATATATATATAAATATATATATATATATATATATATATATATATATATATATATATATATATATATATATATATATATATATATATATATATATATATATATATATATTTATATAAATATATATATATATATATAAATATATATATATATATATATATATATATATATATATATATATATATATATATATATATATAAATATTTATATATATATATATATATATATATATATATATATATATATATATATATATATATATATATATACATATATATATATATATATATATATATATATATATATATATATATATATATATATATATATATATATATATATATATATATATATATATATATATATATATATATATATATATATATATATATATATATATATATATATATATATGAACCAATTTTGAAACATTATTCTTGAATCACTAGAACTTCACTATCTATTGATATAGAGATATATTGAGATATCTATTGGTGAGACGAAAGAAGCTTTTTATAGAGCAAAAACTCTTTTATTAGTATGTGAGGTCCTGTAAATGGTAAATGCCCAGACTTCTTCAGATTCTTCTTCATCTATATTCAATAGATAATATGAAAAATAACTTAAATTAATTGGAGATTATCCAGATTTGTGAAAAAGTATTGGGACACACTCAAAATGTTGTTAAAATCTATTCGACTGACAGACATTCGAAGGTTTATTTTTATTACTTTTTGACTGTTCAAATTGATTGTTACGGATGCTTTTAAGAAAATAATCCAAGTTATAGCAGAGTGAGGTCAAATTAAGGCAATATGTAATCACTAGTGAGATGGACCCGGCAATACATTGCAGTAGCTAAGTCTGGTTAAATAGGAAATAAATAAAAGAGAAAGCACACATTTCTTTTATGTTTAATTTTACCATGCTTGTGCTTCTACGTAGTTTTAGAAGCTGTCAAGATGAACGCTAACTGCTATGAGCTATATTGGGTGTGTTGCTGTTATGTTTAACATATGATGCAAACTTGCTTTTTCTTGTCGATCCACTTAAGGTTCCAAGGATATGAAATAATGTTTTGATATATTATTTGGATTTTTTAAAATTTTTGATATTTAAACGCAAAAAATGAACGAATTAATAAAGTATGGTAAGCGCGTTTAATTACTGTGTTGAAGGTTTCGGGTTTGATTAACAGGGGGGTCAAAACAAATTTAACAAATATTTCACACTGATATTCATTTAATATTACCCTGGACTGGTTCCTGAAGCACAAGATTTGATTGAATTTCCAAGTATTCATGTAAGTAACAATCAATGAAAAATATGATACTGTATCCTATGCACCATTGTAACGGATAAAAATTACAAGAAAAATAATAAATATTGTGAAAAAGAGATACGTCTCTTTGGTTCAAAGCCGCCGATATAAAATTACATCATAAATAAAAAAGTCTGAATAAAGAAACATGATAAAAGGCTCGAGAGATTCGCAAATAGTGTTACATGTTATGATTTCAGAAAAACGAGGGCTCCCAGCTAAAGAATCCATGCAAGAAATCAAAAAAAATATATGTTTTCAACCAATTTCGAATACTCGCATTTATTTCTTATATTTGAAATAAAATACCGACACGACAATAAAAATACTCACTTACATATGTATGTGTAATAAAATTTATCTTTTGAATGGGCGAAAAATAAAACATTTCTATATTTTGACATCTTTACATACATAGATGAAGAATAATATGGAAGTCTGGGTATTTATAGGGCCTATAGGCATGATTGACAACCTCACTACTGAGAATTTAATTTTTGGAACTCCTAGATATACATATAGATCGATCGTGATTACGCTTCAGATACTAGTTCAAAGTAGAATAAAATATAAATTGGAGTGAAAAAATACTTATTATAATTTTGACCCCCTCAGGGATCAAACCCGGGATCTCCAATATGGTAGCTGAATGCAGAAATCACTATACTATATATATATATATATATATATATATATATATATATATATATATATATATATATATATATATATATATATATATATATATATATATATATATATATATATATATATATATATATATATATATATATATATATATATATATATATATATATATATATATATATATATATATATATATATATATATATATATATATATATATATATATATATATATATATATATATATATATATATATATATAAATATTTATATATATATATATATATATATATATATACATATATATATATATATATATATATATATATATATATATATATATATATATATATATATATATATATATATATATATATATATATATATATATATATATATATATATATATATATATATATATATATATATATATATATATATATATATATATATATATATATATATATATATATATATAACCCTTATCCGCACCCAAATGGTCCATAGGGCACTGTCATATAAACGCAGTGTTATCTTGATCGTTTATACATGAAGGAAAGGTGATCAGCCTTCCGCTTCAGGTACCAGTCCATGGTAATTTTGAATAAATATTACAGTGAAAAAATCACTAATATTTTTTTACCCCCCTTGGGAATCGAACCCGGAACCTCCAGAACGGTAGCCGAGCGTGCTGACCATTACACTACGGAGGCGGACGAAATACTATGGAGGCGATAAATTATAACGTACCTCATAAGTTTCTTCTTCATAGAAAATGAATAAAGTGAAAAAATCTCTTAAATTTATACACATACAGAAAGATATTAATTTGCCATTAAGGTTTACTTGGTTAGTACCACTTTTTCTTAAAATCTATTGTGACACGTGTTTCGATGCAGTCCGCATCATTTTCATATAAGGTATGTGAAGCTAGATCTAAATTAAAGACTTATGTTCTTAGGACGTTAATATTGAAGATATTGATATTCATAATACTAGTGTTGTATTACCATACCACATAGTTAACAATGGTTTTAATATACAAGATAAAAAATTCTCTATTTCAAATACTTTTACATTTTACAATACATTATATTTACAAGTACAAAGACATGGCCTGTGTGTGGGTAAACATATTATTTAAGGTTATAATAAAAGGGCACTGTCAAGATTATATATAATAGATATCAGAAATAAAATAAAATTAACAACCGTGGACTAACAAGTAATTATTTTTCAAAATTTGCAAATCTTATCATGGAAACTAACCACACATTTGACTCTCATACACTCTGTTACAAATAAAGGTCAAGTCATGAATAATTTAGAAATATATAAAAATTTAAATTCAGATAAAACATTAATTAATAATATACTGTTTCAAAATAAGTCACCATTATTATTCATGTTTCCTTTTACAAAAAATCTTGTTCCTTAACCCCCCTCCCTATATTTTTAACCTATATATACACCTTAATATATTTTTGTTCGTTAGTTTTAATTTGTACCAGAAGATGAAAACATCTGTCGTTTTCGAAACTAGTCGTAAATAAAAATAAAACTGATTTAAGTGGTATATTCAAGTGTTTAATTTAATTAAAGTAATCATGTCATTCCACAAAGTTAATGCCGAATCAATAAATAATAAAAAATAAAAAATAAATGTTAGCAAATATGTACTTAACGAGTTAAAAATTAAAAAGAAGATTGTCCTTAGATCTGTTTTTTTAATAAATAATTTAAACAAAATTTTAAACCATTCAAAGATTTATTTTTATTATGAAATACCATTGATACCAGATCAAGATATGTTTACTAAGATTCTTCATGAAATAAATGTTTTGCTTACAAGAATGCCATAACAATATTCGGAGAGATGAACTAGCGTTGCCCAAATAATTTTCCACGACTCTGAGAAGGAATTCCAATCTTGCTAAGTAATTTAGATGACACAATTAGATTGTTAAGTTCCAAAAACATATTTCCTTAGTAAGAATACAGAGATTTGAGACTCTGATATAATGAGTTGCACACTACGTTTTAAAACATACATACCTTTAACTGAGCAAATGAATGTTACAGCAAATCGCCCGAATTAGTGAAAATAAAACAAAAAAAACTTCAAGTTAAAAAAAAATACATTTGACCTACTCGGATCTAACAGGAAGATTTTGAATCCGATAAAATCAACGTTTTACTCTATACTTGATAATAATTAATCTTTAAAATCATTTGTGTCGGATTGTAGTCCCATGGTTAGTGTCACGGACTCTTAAGTCAGAGTTTCTGGGTTCGAACCCAGTCTACTACGATTTGATACCTAGTTTTGATAATGAGACGCTTGGGATCACAGAAATATTATGAAAGTATTTTTCGTAAATAATAAAGACACGAATAAATCTCTTTCTTTAAAAATAAACATCGGTATTTTTTATTTTAAAATATGTGACACATGATCTTTAATTTACTGATTCCATACATTTCCGAGCGATATTCGGTTAAGACGAAGGTAAATTTACAATTTTTAAAAATATTATTTGTCGCAAACGTTCTCTTAAGTTTGTATTGAAAATATGTACATAGTTAAGACGTTTTTTTTTGTAAAAACCATTCGGACATTAACTGCAGCATGGTATATCTGTCCTTGCATCCTTATCTGATTACCAGTGTCTGATTCCCTCATTTCCCGCCCAGCAACTCTTGTAAAATGATTTACAAACAGAGCTTTGTGAAGCTCAGTTCTGTGTTCACCTTACGCACTTGTGAAAGTACTTCATTAAAAGGTTTTTATCACTTTTAAGCAACTAAATTTGGCAGGGTACGATATTATACCTAGCTTAGTAACTTACAAACCACCACGTCACTTTTCCATAGGAGTAGGCAGAGAGAATATAACGCCACACTATTCTGTTTTTGTAAATATTCTTCACCTCTTCTGCATTTATGTATCTCATTATATTATGCATACCCCCAATTATTTAGACTCCTGGCCTTATCGTTTTCAAAAATTGACGACATTCTTGATCGTGAAAAGTTTTCTTCGGACTTCCTCTGCTTCTATTTCTTGAAATATTCGCCTTATAAAATTGTAATACCGTTCTTTTCTCGCTCATTCGTGGTTAACGTCCAATCCATGCCAATACAAGTATTTTTTAATAATATCGATAGTGATTACTTTTCAGCCTTGCATTTTTTTTTATTTCACCATTCTTACAGGGTGTAAGGCAAGAAATTACTTATTTTAAAAATTACAAAATGAAATGTTTAGAAAAAAAATTCATAAGCTTAAAATGCTCAATAAAACTTTATTTTAAATGTTCAATAAAATCTAGTGAACCAATATAAAGTGGTTAAAACAAAGTTGTTTTATTTTATTAAGTTTATAAAGTGTACCACAAAGTATTTGTAAAAAACATTTAAGAAATGAAAATTTCATTCTTATTATTTTTCCATTGTAAGAGGATATATATTTTTACGACCATCATTTGAATCTGATATATTGTACGTAGCTATCGTTCTAGACAGTATATTTGGAGAGTGGAAATCGGATGTATAAATCTACTTTTTCCAACATATCTGTGTCTTGCAATCGGTGCCATTATTTTTTTCGTTTTTCATTATTTTCTTTTAAACTTGTCTGACGCACATCAGTGCGTGTCCGGTAGAGCTTATTTATATATGAACAAAAAAACACTAAAAGAACTAGTACAGTAAGTCGTTCTCAAACTGAATCAGTGTTTATACTTTGCTGTGTAACGTTTAACCTGCCCTAATGGTTTGAAGAAGATAACGGAATAAACCAAGTTGAAGACTTTATACTTTGTTAGATTCGGTTCACTCGGATGCTCAAGAATCGAATAACCTGGTTTATCAAGTGTTCCTGAAACTGTTACGATGATTTCTTAACACTACCCTAAAGAAAAACATCTCTTGTTTTTATCTTCTCCTGAAAAATATTTCTTAAACTTATTTACTGAAAACATACTCCCTAATTTATTCTGTTGAAATTCTTAACTATTTTTAATAAAAATTAAATCAATCTTAGAATCTAGCAAAATGTGCCAGAGGATCAAAAGAAATATTATGTTATTTAGTGATTTGGCATTAGATGTATGGAATAAAATAGAATAATATGAAATAGGTGTCACGATAAATTAAAATTTATCGAGGTTTATCGAAGATATTACCACAAAGTGATTGCCGAATCAATTAATGAAAACATGATGATTTAACAATAATAAAAATTAATAAAACCCTTATCCGCACCCCAATGGTGCATAGGGCACTGCGTCATATAAACGCAGTGTTATCTTGATCGTTTACACATGAATGAAAGGTGATCAGCCCTCCGCTTCAAGTACCAGTCCAGGGTAATATAACACTTTTTTCAATTCTTCCATAGAATGTTTATTTTCTTCAACGCCTTGTAATACATTTTTTAATCTTTAAAAATTAAACAAAAATACATTTTTTTTCGCAATTCCAATATCAAACGTCAAAATAGCTACCATATTAAGACGATACATCTTGATCAAACTTATTTAATGCTTTAAAAAAACTGTGTAGTTTTAAGGGTATTTTAAAACAAATTTAAGTCAGACTTATCGTTCAATAATTCGTCTTGCGGTGTCAAATATGGACAAAAACACCCCGTAATATATAGCAATTCAGACTTTATGACGTTAATAGCATTATAGTATTGGGATCGTTAATTGTGTGGAGTTCTCCGTTACGTATCGCCGTTTCCAATCGACAGTTATTTACTATCGTAAAACTGAAAAGCGCCCTCACTTATATTAAGGCCCTATAGGTGGTTACAGCCTACAGAGGGCTTACTGAACAAATGCCTGGCTGTGTTTTTGCTTTTTTGCAAATACTCGTTTCCCAATTTCGCTCGCAAGAAATACAAGGTGTTCTTAAAAAAATAAGCTTATTTCTTGAATGTTTTTCGCAGATACTTTGTGGCACATTTTATAAACTTTATAGAACTAAACACTTTTGTTTTAACAACTTTTTTATTATTAGTCCACTTTTTAATAATATGTAATAAAAAAGTGGTTAAAACAAAAGTTTAAACAAAGGTTAAAACAAAGGTTAAAAAGTGGTTAAAACAAAGGGTAAGTCATAAATTAAACCCTGAAGAGGGCAACAGGTTGTTGCCGAATTTAGTTGGTTTATAAAAATGTTAGTGGATCAAAACACAAAGTATTTTCATTTCTCAAAATAATAGATCAATATGATCCACAAAGTTAATGAATTCAAAACAAAACAATAGTGTTTAATTTTATAAAAATAAGCTTATATTTATTTCCAAAAAACTAAAAAAATTAATCTAAAACATTTATAACTTTTTTCCATTCTCTATTCCCCCTTAATTGTTTTTTTTTCTTCATATTAATGATATGAAAATGTACTTTATTAATTATTTACAATTTTTTTTAACAATAATGTAAGTAATGTTAGTTTATAACCACTCGTCAAGATTTTGGTCCACCAGTTTCAAGACGTACCCATATTTTCGTCAAGACAATCACTACTCCAGCATGCAAACAATACTACACGCACTACCATAGCCCTATTCACAACTACACAAAAAAACACATCATATGCCTTTTTGGTGGACTCGAGGACCAACATGCACTATGAACAATATGTACAACTCATGTTGTTCAATCATCCTTATTCGTTTGTATACTTTTTGTTTGATTATTTTTGTGTGTATATATATATATATATATATATATATATATATATATATATATATATATATATATATATATATATATATATGTGTGTGTGTGTGTGTGTGTGTGTATGTGTGTGTACATCATTTAACTTTTAATATACTAATTCTAATCATGTATACTTTTCTTCATTCACCGATTTTTTTATTGTTTTTTTCATTGCATTTTACATATTGGATTTATCAAACGAACCTTCTAGTATGCACAGTTT
Organism: Brachycentrus maculatus; assembly: GCF_059751285.1. Lineage (NCBI taxonomy): Eukaryota > Metazoa > Arthropoda > Insecta > Trichoptera > Brachycentridae > Brachycentrus > Brachycentrus maculatus. Next base: position 9,849 of record NW_028281492.1, read on the forward strand.
ACTGCAAGGAATAAATCTAAAGAAACAAAAATGTCCACGTTTTACAAAAGTTGTATATTCTTTCTAACACACAATAAGGTGATTAAAAAAAAGTAGACTGCAGTAAAAACATTCACACCCTTTATTTTATTCTAAGAGAGCTACGGGCTACGACAATTCGTAGTTATCTTCGTGCGTAGGCCGGCGTAGAGGCATTTATCTTGTTACTATCGATACTCCCTTATCTGCCTGTTATTCCAGGGGGCCGGTCTCTTCTGGCCAGGCCGTGTAGGGGTAGTGCGCTTGTAGGGGGTGATTTGGGGGGCGTACACCACTAAAGGGGCCCTTTAGGGCTCGGAAACGCATGTGTTGGGAATTGGGAATCATCCTACAAGCTTTAAAGATGCTTGATTTTTATGTGAAAAACAAATACTTGACACGGAAAAATATCAACGATACGATACATATCTTAACCATTTATTTTCATACATTAGCTTTTTTTCAAAATTTAAGGAATTTACATTTTATACAAAAAAAGCGTTGTTAATTTTGTGGTATGGTAATATTACACTCTCCTTATCATTCATCGTTCACTTTGTGTAATACCACAACAGTGTTTTATTATAGAAATTCACTAGTACTTATATTTAAGACTACTTATATTTAAAACATACAGTACCTTTATTTTTTAATGCGAGAAATAAAAATAATGTTTTGTATTTTTTTCACGTTGAATTTTATTTCATATTTCTGTTATCATTTTTTTTTTTTACTTTTTAAAATGTGTTACAAATTTTTATTTCCATATATGTACTCGTTTATTTTTTAATTTATTGAATTTTACGAAAAAATTGTTTAATTCTTCTAAATATAGAAAGTAGTAATTAATATTACCTTTCATTTAATGTACTTTCAATTAGTGTGTTTATATGAGTGAACAAGTACTTAAGATTTTTTTATTTTTTTTTATTTAGTTTAATATTTACAAAAATAATTTAATATTTCTGTGAGATTAGCGGTTCATAATTAGAAATCGGTATCAAATTATGGTAGAGTGGGTCGAACCCAGAAACTCTGACTCAAGAGTCGGCGACACTAGCCACGGGACCACAACCGGACACAATTAAGTACAATTTATTGATGGGGTTATTGATATGAAGAAATATATTCTAAGTGACCAAATACAGACAGTGTGATATTCCCTAAGGCTTGTATCACGTGGACAGATAGTGTTTGTACAAAGTTTGGCAGTTTGGACAGAAAAGTGTTTTTTCATGAAAAGAAGAAACGGTAGATAAATAAAATTTTCAGTAATATATTTTTGAGCATTGGGGTTGTGTAGGTTATTTTAAAATAAAAAGAGAGAATTTTAGTTTATGCTACTGTTGAAACAAATTTAAGATCAGTTTAAAGTCATATATTTTAAATTGAAAACGAAAACAATGTTTTGATCCATCTATAATTAAGATTTTAAATAAATCTAATATAAGTGTCAATATTACAAATACCTTTAAAGTTGAAAAAACCTCATGAATTTCGTAACAAGTGATAAGCTTCAATTTTCTATCAATCGATTTTTTTTTGGTTTTGATATGTCAATAATTTTCATTTTGAAAA
>NW_028281493.1:0-46782 GCF_059751285.1 Brachycentrus maculatus
TCCCAACCCCAACCCCAACCCAACCCCAACCCCAACCCCAACCCCAACCCCAACCCCAACCCCAACCCCAACCCCAACCCCAACCCCAACCCCAACCCCAACCCCATGAGCAGAAGCGAAGCAATCCGGGTTATTATTAATTATAAGCCAATTTTACAAAAATATTAATATATCTATTGGTAATCAGATTAGTTGCAACTCCATGCTTCAATAGGAAGATTTTGTAGGGGAGTTTGAAAGAGACATTATACTATCATCAAGGATTACATTGACACAGAGGCAGACCAAATTAGACTCTACCACACTCGGTACCGCCCTCCTACCCCCAAGTACACCATTTGCATCGTCCATGGTTTCGGCTAGCATTCCACTCGCTTCCACCCTGTTGCCGATTTCTATGCCCGCAACGAGTTTGAAGTTTTAATGATTGACCTTCGAGGATTTGGATACTCAGGAGGACCTAGAGGGTGCGCTGAGGTAAGGGAACTTCAAAATGACGTCATCTGCTGTCTGAAAACTGCCAAGAGCAACCTGCCGCTTTTCTTATATGGGCACAGCATGGGAGGGCTGATAGTCATTAAATTATTGCTCGAGCGAGATAGCATTAATGTGGCTGGGTGCATCATCACAAGCCCCTTATTGGGCCTGTCCAAGAACCTGCATATGAACTGGTTCAAGAAGAAGTTCCTCACGGCTGCCGGCGACGAACTCTCTGACTTCATCGTAAACTCAAAGGTGAACCCGACGGCTCTCACCAAGAAGACCAAATACCTATATAAGATATTTGAGGATAGAATGATGCTGCCCTTCATGTCAGTGAAAATGGCAAAGCATCTGTTCGAAGCAATCGACTACGTCAAACTGCATCAAGACAGGTTTAAGTTCCCTGTGGTAATCTTCCATGGGAAATTAGACATGGTGACGAACTATGAAGATTCTAGGCATTTCATTTACAACAAGGTGCAGCCCTTCAAGTAGTTCCACATGTTTCCCCAGGGGTACCATGAGCTCCAGCACGACGACGAAAAGGACGACCTGCTAGAGAAATCCCTGCAGTTCATCAAGAAACTTCCGAACATAAAAAACTTCGGGCCGATGATGGTTCACCCCATAAAGAAGCCCGTCTAATCGAAGAGGCCGATCATTAAGATTATAATTGTCATCATAGCTGTTTTGGTGCTTATTAAGAAATTGAAACTCTTGAAAAAGTGATCATTCCAACATTTATTCTTACATCATTATTAATATTATGGCTCGAGTGGCATTTGCGCTGAATGTCCCATTATCCCATGCGCTATTGTGCTATTGATAATACAGCATAGATTATTTAGTATATAATAATACAATATTATCGTTATGTCCAAGTTTAAGCCATCAAGTGCCAATAGTAAGCTCACAACAGCCATCCTCAATACTAACATCGCAAACAACACAAAAAGCAACAACAAAAACAATAACAGCAATAGTAATAGTAATAGTAACAATGATAGCTCATTTACCCCCTATAAGATATAATGGAACGATTGCAGGAAGGCAAGCACAAAGTATAAATAGTTGTAGCGTCCATTAAAGTAGAATGCATTTAAATAGCAAAACAATAATCTACATTTCATGAACACAATGAAATGTGAGCTCATTGGGATGCGCCACGAGGTGTAGGTGCTTGTGGAGAAGTATAAAGATAAGAAGAAGAAGGGTCTACCATCTAATAAGTGCAAAGATAACAATAAAAATCGAAGTGAAGAGGAGCCAGAGAGCAGTAGCCATGAGCAGATACTTTAAATAGGCAAAGTTAGTGGAAGAACTTCACTAAACTCAGCACATAAAACTAAGCGTGGCCACTATTCTCACTGCCGTAAGAATAATAAAAACACTTCAAATGCGCATGACTCTCATCTCCAAATTGCGTCAGACAAAATAAGCTGGCTGTAAAAGAACCTGGAATGCACTTTAGCAGGAACAAGGGAGTAGTCTTAAATAAAGCAATAACCAGACAGTTATCAGTTTTACGACAATCCACAACTCAGAGAGACTCCTGAGTTAACATCGCTTAAATCGAAATCAAAATACTTGACGCCTTCTAATTAGCAGTGTTACTCTTTGAATTCCTTTCTTGCACAGTAAAATGAAAGCTCGTCGCACGCGGATACTCTTTGTGATTCTACATTGCTCGTGACTCGGCTGCGACATCAGCTTGAAATCCAGAAAAGTCTCATCCTATAATTATAAAAAGAGAACAAATCCCTACATGATAAAAATCTTTAAAGCATCAAAACTAATCTTTAGTACCAATAGCAGTTCACAGCTATTCAAAGCAGAGTAGAACACTTCGAGCAATAGCTTTTTCTCGCCTAAAGTATTAACTAAGGCTGTCGCAACTAGCAATACAGTTTGCTGCAATCATAAATAGGCAAGATTGAATAGCAAAAAGCGAGCAATGAAGCACTCCTGCTCAGCATGGCCAAACAAGCAGAAGCCAATAATATAAAAGATATGCTTTTTATCGAGAGAACATTGCTGGACGTCAGACGTCTGGGGGATAAAATAAAGGAATAATATTAGTTAAAATATGAACAATATATAATGCATTTCTAAAATAAACTTATGTAGCAATAAATTTAGTTCTCTCGGATGGAAGGCAGCCTCAAATAAAAAAGTGTGCTTATCCACAAATTATTGGCGGAAGTTTAGGTTTGCAGCCTATTACTCAAGAATAAGGGAACTATTACTGAAAAGAACACATTACAGGCATCCCCGAACTCAAACTTCATCGTCCAACAAATGAGTGAGCAATTCTAACAAAAAATAAATGTGTACATAAATTCGAACATCAGCCTCAAAAACAGGCAAAACTAACTCGCAGCACAAGTCGAAAGCCTCACAGTTTAGAAGAAACATTTATAGCTGCTTGTTTCAGTGTTGACGGCTGTCCCAACCCCAACCCCAACCCCAACCCACCCAACCCCAACCCCAACCCCAACCCCAACCCCAACCCCAACCCCAACCCCAACCCCAACCCCAACCCCAACCCCAACCCCAACCCCGGAGAATACTATCGACTCAATGCAAAACTGTAAATGCAATAGGAATACGTAAAGTATATAGATATACGATATCGATGAGAATAAGCAGCAAAGTTTGAGAATGGCCCTTTTGGAACAAATACCTAAGAATCAGCAATTATAATCCGATTTGAAGCAATGTAGAGAATAAATGCATTATAGGAACTTATGAGATAATATCAAAGTTAAAAGCAACCATATTGAAGCAAGAGAATAAAATTAATGATAGTTTGGCAATCGTTGCCGATCAGTTTTCATAATCGTTATATTATAATGTCATTTATTTAATCATGAGGTTCATTTATGGGAAATATATGTGAAAGCTAATGTTTTGATTGCTGCAGTGTTTGTCTGTTTGTAGTGATGTTGGCATTTGTCAGCCAGTTTTGGGTATAAATGGGAGTATTGATGTTAGTACAAATGGGAGTATAAATGGAGTATAAATGTGTGCATCGCATAGATGTAGTATAATATATAAATGCAGTCGAACGAATAACGCGTCGATAAAATACTGGACCAGATGGAGAAGGACAACTCTCCTGAGGATATTAATCAAGGATTCAGTATTTTCGGGAAACTCCTCGCCAAGTATATATCTCTTAACCTAGTATCATCATGAGCCCCATGGACCCCAAGTATCGCCAGATCAAGACCACCAACAATGTCATCAAAACAAAGCTCATGAATTTGAAAGGAATCTAGAAATTGCTGACCCAGCTCGGCTACACCTACCAGGCTGACGTCTACACTCTGCCGGATGAGGAAATAGGAAACTTTTTTGAGGGAGAGCCGGCCATCAAGCACAGGAAAAGACTCATATAGGCCAAGCTCGAAGGACCACAGGCATACGAGAAATAACTTTTACTAGTGAGAGAGCATCGGGCACAATAGAGGGATCGGGTAGCCAGAGAGAAATAATCACATAGGCTGAAATAGCAGTGCAAATACGATAGCATGGAGAGGAAGTACATGAAAGTGGATGAAACCAAATCGAACGCCCTCAAATTCGGAACAAACACGACCACCTACAAGGATATCGGCGTGGACCTGTGCGCCAAAAAGGGATGAGCATGAGCAAGGAGGTGCCCAAGTGAGCCAGAATTCCGATCTTATGAAGCTGAGACTGAAAATCTGAAAAGAACAGACTTGGCTGAATGGAATTTTGTGAACTTGATTTAGTTTGAATTCTTTATTTAAACTCACTTAATCTCCATGTGTTTAACTCACCATGTGTTTAATCGCTACTATTTAATATCGATCTATAAGAGATGAAAAAGCCGATAATGGGAGTTGAACCCATGACCTTTTACTTACAAGGCAAATGCTCTACCACTAAGCTATACCGGCGGTTGCAATCATTCTTATCACCCTTTTATTATTAGTGGAAGTCAATTCTGTCAATGTATTCACCAGCCCACATCTACTCTCGCCTCAGAGTAGGTATGAGAGCCTTATTTGTAAATCAGTGCTTTACCCTCACATACTTATTGAATATGAGGTTGATTATCCAGAATGACTTCTGACTTGAACTCTCAAACTCTGCATTCATAAATACAAATTGAATATGTAGTAGGAAATATAACATCAGATATTGAAGTAATATTACTGGATCCCTGAATTTTTAGTGTCTTCCTACATCGTCGTATTCTTAGGCGTGGAGAATTAAAGGCTGTTTTCACTATAGCTCATCATATCATTCGCCTATTGTTTATCCAGCTTTTGGGGTTTGTGTATCAGGATCAGGTTTTTGATTTTGTTTTTACTTGTATTTTTGGCGTTGGTAATAGCATCTACATTTGTATTTACATTTTTATTCCCATTTGCATTTATGTTTTTACTCGCATTTTTATCGATATTATTACTCATATCAATACTTGCATTTGCATTAACATTCACATGTTCAGATGCATTGATTTTCCACTATGAATTTCCAAACCCTTAGCAATAAGATTCGCACTGAAACTGACTTGTTTTTTACTAAGAGCGACTCGTATGAAGATGGTCGATGATGTACTTTTTTATATTATATTTAGGCGTGCTCTGCTATTCTAATGAACTGCAACTATCGCTGCTGGAAGATGAGGACAGCCTATGACAGCCGTTGACGAGCCTTCTTTCTAGTGAACACTTTGAAAATTAATTGGTAGCAAGGTGGCTGGTATTGGGCTCCGCATTGTTGGCAGGCTGTTCAGCATTAGAAGCAGACTGCCCGGCATTGACAACAGAAATAATTGAATGATCGTTGAAGTTTATAGATTTTACTCTTATGATTTTACTGAGGCTTTTTTGATAACTTTGGGGCTGTTCATTGTTCTGGCTTTTTAACAAATTATACGGGCTAATTTTAGATTTTTCTTAAGGTTGGAATTGAGAAAAATGGAAAGATTTTTAATTTACAGATAAATTATGGCTGCTAAGGCTGTTATCAATGCAGCTAATAATGCGCTGCTTATTTTAGCCTATTATATCAATGTGATTGCTATTGTAATTGTTATGGCTATGGCTTTTGCTGAAAGTATGACGATTACTCTGCTAATTACTATTACTATTGTGATAGCGAGGACTATTGCTCTTACTATTATGATTGCGATTATTACAGCAATTCCTACTATGAAACCCTTTCTGATTGCCGCCGCCATTATTATTGAAATTATGTAAACTGTGTCTCCTACTGGAACTCTGCAAGGCAGACAGATTGCTAGCATTGTCAGCCAGATTTGAAATTCTCTGCTGTCCCCCATAATACTCGCTGCCGAGGAGCAAACTTCCCTGGTCCATATTTCGTTTGATGTTTGCCAATTTATCGATTTATCTCTGGTTGGCTTGGGCAATCGCATAGTATTTCTCTTTCATTGTGGATAATAACTTCCTCGAGCTCGGCAGCAGATATTCTTATTCGGGAGTTTCTCTGGTTTTGACATTCTTGCTCCAGTCGAGCGGTTTCGGCTTGAGTGATCTATATTATTGCGCCCTTATGTTTATGGGTTGTTGGATGTAGTAATGATGCTTGGGTTCGAATTATTACCTTTGTTCCCGAGATCTGCCTTATTTTATCTGATGCGTGCCTTTTTATTGCTTATAATAATGATGATTGCTAATTTCGAGGGCCTGCGACGACTTCACTCTTTCTCTTATTTACCTCTTGCCTTAACGACTACTCCGCATAGAATTCACAAAATTCCTGAGCTCCCTTATCTATCTAACTAGCATAAGAGCGGTAGTACTTTTCAAGTTTATAGCACTTGTTGGATGTTCGGCACACTTCAAGCATGTACTCGTTGGAGCCCATGATCATAACCTCATGGGGGTAGACCACATGGTGGCTGTTTATTTGGACTGATGCTGACCTTGGCATGCACTAATTATCCTAATTATCTATCTTTCCTGAAATATAATATTATCTATTCATGGTTTAGCTGTAAACTCTATTTGCTGGGCCTCCCTTCCCTCAAAAAATATGAAACTCAAAGGAAGTCTTAGTCTATCGGTCCCGGCAAAATCAATCTCTCTCGCAAGGTTGCTCGACTGGCATTTGCTGGATAATAGTTTTATTGCCAGTTTTAATTACCGAAAGCTGCTATTGAGGATACTACTGATGCATGGAAAAAAAGTCATTGAAAAGAACATAAAGTGTGATCAATATTATTACATGCAAATCAAGTTCCGAGCGGTTTCAAAAATCATCCAACCTCCGAGCTTTTGTGATTCTCTTCGGAGCCTATGATGACATAAGCCTCTGCAAGTACACAGCCTCGGTTTGCTTATTGATATGCTTGTTCCTTATTTTTTTTCTCTTTGGCCCGAAATCTCCAACACTTGCAGCGTTTTTCTGGTTGACTCGAGCTTGAGCATTTAAACCATCAGGGTCAGCAAACTCGTCGATCTCAAGATCATCATCGTCGTCATTCAGGCCATAACCTTGCTCGTTATCGTTAAAATCTTCGTATCTATTGTTTATTCTTAAGTTGGCCTTCAAGCCGAGTAAGCTCTTTTGCCCCGAGTTTTCACTCGGTTCGTCTTTGATTTCTGAAATTTCGTAGTTACCTATCTTTTCCGATTTCTCCTCTTGTAAGTTGTCCTGATTCAGCTCAGATTCATTATGGGCATGTTGATACTCATTGTTTTAGGCAAGTGTTCTTTCCTACGAAAGTTCGCCAAATATATTGTTCTCTTCCTCGGATTGCCATTATTTGTTAACTTTCAGGGATTAACGCTCTGAAGACTACCCTTCTCTTTCCAGAATTTTATAAAAGTGCTTTTTTAGCTGGCTTCTATTTTAGATGCTGAAAAGAGGCGATTTTATGGTTATCCTCTTGAGAGAGGAAGATCGCATTGCTTTCCGATCTGCATCTTACTGCTTCTTTTTTTCATTATTTTTCAGGTGGTTCAGAAAGTAGGTCGAGCTTGGCTCATGGACACCTGAGCTTGGCAGCATTTTGTCCCTTTTGCAAATTTTGGTGTAAACTTTCGATCTATTGCTCATGTTTTTGTTGAGTACCTACCACTCTTTTAATATTTTTCGTCTGAAGATTGATTTGCTCTTGGTCTTCTGATCAGGACTTTCGTTCCATTTGCCAACTTTTTCATTCCCCTCAAACTCAGATACCAATTAGAGGTCTCCTTCATTTTCGTTTTAGTTTTCTGAAAAAATTTGTGGCTCATCTCCTTCTGAGATGGTTGCTCGATACATTTTGTACCTCCATTCCTCATTTCTAAAACCAACTGAGCTTAGCAATGGGTTTTTCCCGGCCGAAGTCGGTTAATCTTCGCCGATTCTGCACATACTTCCTCCATTTTCTTCCTGGTAAGCAATATTAATTTTATGAGCGCTGTAATCTTCGTTGCCGTTGAGATTAGTGATCTTATAGACCTGATATTCAAAGAACTACTCATCCGCTCGGCAAGATTGAATCACACAGCAAATTGCAATCAGCATTTGCAGGATGAGAAGCTAGATTGAGGAATAGAATATAGCAGTGCGATATCCCCCTTGCATGACAATGTTAGATATGGCCATAATAGAAAAAAAACTCGCAGGCAGGATGTAGCCTAAAGAGAAATAGTTGATGGGCTTGAAGATTAGAGATGTATTGAATCTTCCGTAAAAGATTTGCAAGCCGAGCAGTCTGCTGTACAGAACTCTCATTATCTGGAATGAAAATGTTGAACTGAGCACCATCAGAAGGATGTAAAGATTCCTCGTTCTATTTTATTGAATGTAAGCTTGAAAGTTGGACTCCGTTGAGATTTTCAACAAGAAATAAGCCAGAAACGCCAAATTCAAAACGATTTTGGCGAAAATAGAAATATAAAGTACTGCTTGCATAAACAGTACTTGATCGTGAACCCAGAGATCCGGCTCGTTCGTTATTGACATGAACGTGTATGAAACCACCATTATGATTGTGCCGATTTCCAACAATGACCCGATTGCAATAAAGTTGCTCAAAATCAGTGACCTTCTTTCGAATCTCTTTATAATGATCAGCATTATCAGGAGAATCACAGCAGTCAATAAAAATCCAAATGGGAAATAGTCGATTTATTGAGGAGCCACAAATAGCTTGCATCGACTCGAATTGCTATTATCGATTATGTACTCAGAAGGGCATTACGTGTAGCATAAATCATTTAGTAAATAAAAATCGGCATCGCACATCGAACATTTGTTGTCCTATGGGCAGTCAATGCAGTTGGCTGGGCAAATAATAGGCCGAGGTAGGCAATGTGTCGCATTTTTTATGAACCCAACCGGACAGTCCAGCACGCAACTTTCTAAATACAGAGAGTAGGATGTTTCGCATTCGAGACACTTCACAGTAGATGTTGAAGTTTCCAATGCCTCACAAATATAGCAAAGAGAAGGGCAAGCCGAGCATAGTACTCCATTTTGGTAAGTTCTTACAGGACATTTTGTAAAGCATTGAGCTTCATAGAGCAAATTGAATTTCGTGTAAGCCAATGTGAAACATTTTGTGCAGGATAGCGTGTTATTCAGGGCTTCTAATTCGCATATTTGACATCCTTTAATGCTGAAGCAAGTATACTAGATCAAAACTTCTCCTCTGGCGAAAAGTGTGCCATTAAACCAGCCTTCTACCACAACTGTTGTGGATTGAAAAAAACCAACAATTCCACTGATCTTCAAATAAGTGGAGTTGCACAAATCACAAGATATATCAATTGGAAATATCACTTCAGAACCGATGTATTTAATCGACACATTTTTGCTTAAGTTTGTTGTCAAGTTGATCGTCAAAGTTCCAACTTACTGATAAATGCCTGTAAAGCTGCTTTAGAAAGAATACTGAACAGGCGAAAGCTAATAAGTAATGAGCCCAGTTTCATAAATAAAGCCACCCAGCGATATTGTAAAAATGATCTGATTATTGGAAGGATTGTCACTATTTTCGATTGCAATCATGGGCATCATAACTACGCTAAAGGCTATAAACGAAAATTTGGTGCTTGTCATGAGCACACAATTCGGACACTCATTGAAATTTACATTAACAATCCGGCTTCCCCCGATCAATTCCACAATGACAATCGGCGCTTCATTAATCAAATCATATTCAATTAATGGTTAAATTTTCAAAGTAATTTGACTTTGCTACTGGATTGTTGAATTGGTTTGTTCCTTGATGGCGAACGAGTTGGCCACGGGGGAGAATTGAGGAGAATGCGAGGCAGAAGCTGTAGAGGACGGGAAATTCTAACGGTCAGTCGCTTGAATGTCCCAAATGCGTGAATATTTATAATGGGTAGGGTTGCGAATGTTTGTAAGTTTGAGGGATATTCTGCCTGAAACTGTGATCGACAGCTTGTTCATGCTCACATCCACAAATTACTCGATTATGGCTGTTCCCACTCCATTGCTCAGCACATGAGTGCTCGTAGTGACGCTCACATACTTTGGAGGGCTAATTACAAGCACCCTTTGCAAGTTACTATCGATGGCTGTTTAATTATTCTCAGTGATAACAAACTCTGTCATCACCGTAAATGCGGAATTCAGATTGATTATTGAAAAGCTGGCAGTTGTCGCATTAATCAGAATGCTATTGCTGCCACTCATTATGGGATAGTTATTGTTGTCGGTAGCTGTGAGTTAAATCTGATTTGAGCGGACGGACTACTGGGTTATATAAGGGAAAGAGAGCCAGTAGGCAGTCGATTGAGTAATAGAGGAACTTATTTGAAGAGATATTGAGTTTGAGAAGCAGGAGATTATGGAGTATGATGGTAGGTTTGTTGTAAAGGGTGACAACGTTGCACATGGAATATTGCCTTTTTGCATATTTGCCAGAAATTTAATGCCTTCATTACTGCTGCTAATGGAAATTGGAGAGAAGAAGCTGATGTTTAATCTGGTGATTGTCAGAGTTTTCGGATTCACTAGCGACGCACTAACTTGCAACTGTTCCACCTATAGCGAAAGACTGTTCGAGCCCAGGCTCTTCTGCTCACGGAAGTGTGTGGAGTTAAACACAATATAGGACTGCATTGTTAAAGGGAATTTCGATATAGGATTAGAAATTGTTGCATTAATCTTCAATATCTGCTATTGATAGGTAATGTTGGTAATAAGTAAGTAAGTCAAATCTGCCGACATTTGAGTAGAAGTATATTGCAGGATTGTTGCAGGTGCCTTTGTGGTGATCATCAGCTGTTTCGGGAAAACAAGCAGCACGGATAGTTCACTTAGCGGAGTGAAATAAGGAGTAATTAGAATCTACACATTCGAAGAAACTTGTCCGACTTTCGGCTGCCACCCCGTAATCACAAAATATGAGCTCTACTGGAGAATAGTGGGCTTCGGCTGCAAAACCTTGCATGTTTCGACTCCTCTATTAAACTGGTCTTGGATTTACACCGTGATGCTTTACTAATTAACATGAATATCATACGAATGTTGCGTCGAACGGCGGGTTGCGCATGCTGTTGATGCTCAGAATAGCACTAGAGGCATTAGCCCCAACTCGGCCGTTGTTTATCCTGATTATCTGTTCTCCAAATACTTATGTGAGCTGGCAGGATTATGCGTTTGAGTTAATTTCGCAGCTTGGGCCACTATTGAAAACATATGGGAACTAGCTCTGCATAGGGACACGCAGGATTATTGTGCCCAGAGAGTTTGCAGGCAGTGTGGCCAGCTTGAGTCTTATGTAAGAAATTGTGGATTTCCCAACGACCGCAGAATCGGCAGTCATTGAACAATCAATATTTTTGGCCTGCACACTTATCTCGCCATTCGTACTAAAAATTGCATTGTTCGAACTGACTGCAGCTTGAATGATAAAGTTATCACTATATAAGGGGTTCGTAACACTAAATGATACTTTATACTGAGTATTCGCAGCGAATGTAAAATTGTTATAGCGGATGATCACATTGTTTCCGGATGTGAGGGGAACAGTTGTGCATGTGGATGAAGTATCGTTGATCGAACATCTGGCAGGATTGGATATGGTAAATGCTTTGCTTATGTAGATATCGAGGACTGGGATGACCATGCTTGTTCGAATAATTGCTGAGATGGTTTGGGATTGGCCCACTTGAGGATCTGTTGTTTGCACTGAAATTACGAGGTTCATTATTGCACTAGGAATCAGGATGAGCAGTATGAACAGGCGGATGGGTCCATTACTTCCGACTCTACCGCCCTTGGTGTATATATGTTTCATATTGTAATAATATAAGATAATATTATTAGCCATTATCACTGCTAAAGAATGTCCTATTGTCGGAATATAGGATGAATAATATCAATAGTATAATATGGAAATAGAGTGAGTTAATGTAATATATTACATTATACATTTGATTTACAAGAATCAATAAATATATTAAACATATTTTAAATGTATATTAAAACGCATGTGATCCAGATATATCGGAATCCATATATTCTTTGATCCTTATGGGGATCTTGCAGCTTTATCATACTTTAGTTAATCTTAAATCTTATCTTGGCACAGTTCCTTCCCTGATTTGCATTATTGAGTTGAATTGAATTTAGGTGATTTATAAATCCAATGTTTTCATTACTTTAGCAATGAGAGTGAACATTTCTATCTACTTTCCAGATATTTCTACAGATTAAACTAAAAACTATATATCACTGCTGCACCATCAGTAAAATTCATAACGCAGTCTACAGATCACTTTAGGAATATAAAATTTTCAGTGAAGGATAGAAACAACCATATTGAGATAATCCTGAGCTTATTTGGCTAGTTACGATATGAAAAACAAGAAAAGGATTTTAAAACAAATAGAAGTTGCATGCAAAAGTATTTTTATTTTTGGAATTCAATGGAACACTGATTTGCAGTTTAAATATTTTTTTAAATCACATTGACTATTATTTTGTTTCAAGAATTATGAAGAAAACTCTCATACTTATCCTACTTATAGGAATCGCCATTGGGTCTACCCCAGTTATTAGCGACCGAGCTCGTCCTATGCCAATGGAGGAAATCGGCACATGTGCTCGCTTCACATCTGACAGATAATCCTGTCTGCAATGCGTGGACCACTTCCACCTCTTTGAAGGTCAATGCTACCGAGACATCCATGGCTGCCTCAGTTATGTCTTTGGCAGTATCTGCCGTAAATGCGACTCTGAATTCATCTTGGTCAACAATGACTGCTGTGACAAACATTGCATGGCCAGAATATTCCGAAGCTACAAATAGGCTTCAGAAGCCGGCCAGGAGACAGAACAAGAGAAAATCGAGAGATTACTTGTCGAAGGTTATGAACAAACTGCTATCTCCATGACTAAGACTCTGATCACAACCAGAGATTACAAGATTGTTTCCACAATGAACCAGGTATTGAATGGAGTCATTAGATACACCTTTAGAGTTATGTACAACAAAGTCCTCTTCCGATTAGTTGCCGATTTCCACTTTGGAACCGGAGAGAAAGGAGTGACCATTTTGGAATTTAGGCCTGAAAACAACATGAATGAAGTCACCGAAAGAGTCCTCACTGATAACGAAATCATGTCCAATACTTTGGCCAAAAAGTCTTATGAGTTCCTGAATTCATTATACGGGTTAAGAATATATGGGTGCTCATTGATCCAGGTTTCAGTGACCTCATATAAATTTGCATCAGAATATAGATTCATTTATACCTGCCAATAAAAGAAGCAAGGATACATCATCAACATCCTCAGCCCAAATAAAGTCGCCACCCCCTACTCTCCATGGATCGAGCAGAGATCTGACATCGAAGAGTTGAAGAAATTCGTGGAAACTAATGTGAATATCCTCAAAATTGAAAAGAACGGGGAATTTGAAATCATTAAGACCCAAATTGCTACAACGACCAAAGTTACAACTAATGATATCATCATCAAAGATATCAAGAAGACTGATGTTGGCTCTTACGAGTATACCTACACTAACAGAGTCACCGGTCAAACTTACTCTTAGATTTCTAAAGTTGACAGCACCACCAAGAAGGTTGATATCATCTCTCACAAATAGGTCATCAGTGCTGATTTGTCAACCATGAAACTGCCCGAGAGCCCAGTGGTGAAGATCCTCACCGGAAACAGCATCACCTCCAACTCAGACGTCTCAGAGACCCTCAGATATTTGGAAAACATTCAGCCAAGCCTCGCCTCCAAATAGATTACCAATGCCGAAGTTGAGATGATCGGAAGCAACAAGAAGATTACCCTGATGCAAAAGAAAGATTCTCAAATCTCCAGAGTTGTCGTCATCAAAAATGAAGTCACTCAAAAATTCGAACTCGTTGATGAATCGGTTGTCAAGGTGCAGCCCGCAGTGAAAACCGTCATTGAAACAACTCAAGATGGCACCAATAAAATTACCACAAACACCATCGAAAATCTGATCAGCATCGATAAAAGTGTCGTTAAGGTCATCGAAGTTATGAAGAATGAGTTAACAACTATCGATTTCACTCAGATCAAGACTACAGAAAAGCAAGAAGGTAACATGGCTGACACATACACATTTATCGTTGATGGTGATAAAGAGACTGTTGGTGGTTTCAAGCATCAAGTCACTGTCATCAGAGAGAAGGAAACAGGCAAAATAACAGTTGTCGATGTTGAAGAACTCGAAAGCAAACCTATCTTAGAACTCATTAAGAGGCCAGTTACAGTTTTGAAACCCACTGAATACCAAACCCTCGAAGTTCAGAATATTGTGAGATAAATCAAATCTTCACGCGAAGAACTCAAGAACCAGGTTGTAACTGTAGTTGCTGTGGAAAGAGAGAATAAGAAATTCGTCAATTCATTCACTGTGGTTGTGAAGACCGAAAGTGGAGAAGAAATTGTTGCTAACATCAACGAGGATGTCAACACCAAAGATCTCTCGGTTGTTAACATTGAAGACAAGGTTACTCAGCCTGCAGTGATTGTTGAAGCTGTCGAGCAGACCTCCGTCAACAAACATACAGGAATTAAAATCGTCACCACTACAAATGTTGAAGAAATCAAGAAGAGTTTCGTCACCTCTACAATTCTCCAAGAAATCAAGATGGTCGATGTGAAGCCAAAGGTGACTGAAGTAGTTTCAGTTAAAACAGAAACCTTCGATAAATCAGAGACTCAAACAGTGCTCGTGAAGACCGAGAAGAAGGAACAATATTTGCAGGTAGTCTGTGTCAAACCCAATGGCTCAAGCCAAGTCAAGATAGTCGAATAGAAGGTAATCTTCATTAAAGAAGGAGAACCCCTTGTGCCACAGACAGTGACATCCGTGATTAAGCAAAGTGAGTACACACACATCATCAAAACAGACAAAGTCTTAGAAACTATAACAAAATAGGTTGTGAATGTAAAGCCAATATTCAAAGATGTGACCCCAACTTTCATGCAAGTCGAAGAATACAATACAACTAAGACTGTTGTTCTGGTCTACCAAATCGCATAGGTTGCTGAAAACCAGAGAATTGTAATTGAATACAATAAGACCACAAACAAAACAGTCATCAAATAAGTTTCAAATGTTCCTGAAAACATCACTCAAGTCTACATTAACAAGAATGTGACTGAAGACGGACATGTCGTGATCGTTTCCAACCAAATCTCAGAGGTCGTCAAGCAAGACGTCCACATCACCAAAGTAATGGAGAAAGTGACATAAAAATACTCAAATGTGAAGAATGAGATCATCAGCATCAAGACCACCCAATCCAAGACTTCGAACAACTATGCAGTCATCTTCGAGGAAAAGTAAACTGGCAAAATTATCGAAGTTGACCTCAATTACAACAACAAGGACAACACAATCAAGTTCACCGATATTCAAGAAATGAGCACACAAGAAGTCTTCCAAACAGTCGTCGTTGAAAAGCCAACATCAGTCCTCGAAACTGAGCAACAGATTACTGAATCTGTTGTTGTGACAAACGTCCTCATGCCAGTCATTTCGAGCCAGCTCATCAAGACAACCGAATCCCTCAGCACCATCACAAAGGTGACTGAAACTGTGAGCGTAATGACCACCCGATACGATGTAGTTGTCACCACTGTTGAAGGCATTGAGAAGACTGCAACTATTATTGTTGATAACAAAAACAAGTAAGAAGCCACCTTGATCAACATTGTCTCAACATCCGTCTCTTCAACATCCTAAGTTGTGGTTGAGGAGAAAACCGCAATGGTTTCGAAGACCACGATTGATGTTGCCAAAATTGTTCACCTTACTTCCGACATTCAAACCGAATTCAATGATTTCGTGAAGCTTGTTTCACAAAAGGCTATCGAGCAGCTACCAGTGCTGAAAGAGCAAAAGATCATTTGCTTCGATCAAAAGAAATACGAGACTAAAATCTAAATCACTTATCTTGCTGAGACCAGATGGGGCAATATCCAAGTTGTCGGCTATGTCCTCATCAGTGACAAGAGTGTGACCATCACAGTCCTGCCCAATCTAGAAATAGATGGCTCGATCACACCCGTCAATATTACAACCTGCACTGAAATTAAAGATACCACCATCAGCCACGAGAGCATCAGCCTGATTGCTGGCAGCAATGCAGATGTCTCATCTGTCCTGACCTACGTCGCGAGATCTTATAAGATTGCCAAAGTTGTCTATGTCACTTATCGAGTTGTGTCCAATACAATGATCTACACAGTAGTGTATGAGACCAAAACAGGAACAACAGAGAGAGTTGTTTTAAACCAAGAGCTGATCAAGAAGACTATCATAGTTATTGAGAAGCCAGTTCCAATTGTTATGCTCGAAGTGCCAACTTCCACTCAAACTATCGTGCTGCCTGATGGTTCCACCCAGGTCCTCTCTAACAGTGTTACTGACATTAAGATTGCTGATAAGAACTATCAAGCTGTTTTCAATTCCATGGTCAAGCAACAAGAATTCATTAAAACCTCTGTCGTCAAGGAAGTCATTGTGACAATGGATGGAAAAATGAACACCTACACCTTTGTTATGGAAACAAAGGAGGGCAAGCCAGTGACAATCGATGCCATTTTAAAAGTGGACTCACTTCAGGTCATCATTACCGATGTTAAAGTCAAGGCTGTTACCCAGGAAATAGTCTCTCTTCGACCCAAGCCAGTTGTCGAAGTCAGTTCAACTGAATTCACCTCTAAGCCAATCCAAACCATCGTGACCAACTTGCAACAGAGTTCATTTGCTAGCACTCAGATGAAATAGTTCAAAACCAAAGAGATTACATCCATTACGACAGTACAAACTACATTCGGCACAACCTACAGCATTACATATGAAACCAAGAAGGGCTAAGAAACAGTAGTTGTCAGCGTTAAACCCCAAACCTAGGAGGTGATAATCATTGATTACACTCCCGTCCCAATCCAAACCAAGCCATTCGAGCCTGTAAGCACTGTGATCGAAATTGAGCCATCGACCGGCATCGAGATTGAAGAAACCAACGACAAGACTGTGATTGAATCCAACAAAGTCGTGCAAAACATCAAGACCATTTTGATGGCTGACTAAGTCATTTCGAGCAACAGTGTCATTGTTGAGACCCGCACCAAGAAATCTGAAAATTTAATCCAAACAATTCTCATTGTGCAGTCCCCTTCTACTCCTGAAGTCGGTAATGTTATTGTGACTGTCTTTGATGTTAAAACAAACTAAGTGCAAGTCCTCACAACCAAGACCATTACCATCGTTGATTCACATATCCCCCACATTGAAGAAATCTTCCCAGCCATCACCATTACCGGAAGTGTCTACCATGAAATCATCGAAAAGGATAAATCCCTCCAAAGTGTCATATCCATTGTCACTTAAAGCCAGACGCAAGTCACCGGTGTCGAGCCCACAACTGTGATCGTTGAGAAGTTTGGCCATACAGTCGTCACAACACTTACTTATGAAAAATAAAACATTATCGTGACTGTGCAAACTATTGATGGAGGCCAGCCCGTCATTGTCTCCACCAATCCAATCCCACTCGATATCAAGCCAGTTGTCTATGAGACAGAGGTGAAGAAAGATGGAACAACTGTTGTCCTTTCGAACAGCGTCAAGCACGTTGAGTAGAGATACGAGAAAATTAACACCGTGTTGTCAGACATCAAGATGAGTGTGCCCAAACTGATGGTTAACAATATCAGTGGCATCAAGATCGAAACAGACTCTACTGGTCATCGAACCTTGTACCTATCTGCCCCAAGTGAAAAAGGGTTGATGATCCAAGTTATTGCCACAATCGAAGAGACCACCAATAAAGTGACAATAATGGATGTGCAGACCATCGATCACGATGAAGTTGCCACTATCCCTGAACATATCCCTATTGTTAAGCTCACTGCTGTCGAAATCGAGGAGTAAAAGATCTCTGAAATCATCACATCTCAGTCGACTCTCATCAGTTAGATCAAGACTATTGTTTCTGTAAATGAAACCGTCACTGGCTACGCCAAGCGATTCGACTCAGAAATTGTGGGGGTGGATAACCAAGTCTACACTGTCAAAATCCAGAAGGTTGAAGGGCAAGAGCCAGAAATTGTGCACATTTATCAAAAGAATGTCACTGAGAAGCCTGCAGTTTTCAACGGAGCCAGCGTCAATGGAAGAACAGGCATCCTTACCACTTACACCAACAACATGACCGCTATTGTTAATGACAAACAGTATAGGCTATGGTCACCTTCCATCTAGAAATAATTGAAACTCTAGGCCAATGGGTGGGGTGTGCAAAGCCAAGCCCTCAGGACACTTCAAAGGACCACATAAATCACAGTGAGATACATTAACAAGAAAGACTCAACCAAGGCTAAAGATATTATCATGACTGTTGATCGTATTGGAAATGTCTCAGTCCTCGAGATCCAATAAGTTGACCTGACTGGCTTAGCCGACAAGTGCGTGCCAGCTGAAAAATAATTCATGTAAATCACCGATGCTGCCGAAATCCTCTCTTCAATCACAAAGTTCCCAGTCATTGAACACTGTATTAAGATCTTAGTGAGCACGGATTACAACTTCGGACCCATCAAGCCGATCACCATCTACATCAAGAAATACATTGCCCACATCGAAGTCACCTTAATCTATAAGACTCCTAATGTGGCGAACTCCCTCTCGAGAGTCGTCATGTTGGCAGAAACCGCAAAAGGAGCAGTCATTACTGAGAGAACAAGAATCCCTAAAATTCTCGATATCAGTGTGATTCCAGTTGACATAAATCCAATCTACACCAAGAAGACTTTCCTCGCAGACAACAGTGTTTCGATCACCACAAACAACATCGAAGTGCTGAAAACTGACGCCAAATTCGTTTCAGTGAAGTAGTTCGTTGAAAAGCATCAACCCATCTTCATCAATAGCAAGATTGTCAATGTGAAGACCACCGAGTTCAGCAACAACTACGAGTACACTTTGACTGCAACCAACAAAGCAAGTGTCGACTTTATTACTGTCATCACAGTCAACAAGAAGACCAATTAAACACTTATTATTGATTACCACGTGATCTCATAGAAATCTGCAACATAAAGCATTCCAATTAGACCCATGCAGGCTGTTGTTACCACATTGCCCGTTTCTAGCTACGAAACCGTTGAAATACTCAGAGTGAAAGATAAAATGGTCAAACACTTAGAAGTCAGTGGAGTTTAAATCAAGGAAATTACATTATCCGAAAATGCAAAAGTAAGAATCTACGAGTGCAAGGTCGTGACATCCGAAAACCCAAATATTCATACTATCAAGATTGTCCAAACCGTAGGTGAAGAAAAACTTGTCTTGCTATCATCAGTTATTGAGCAATCCAAAACCGAGGTTGTTGTTAAGAAATAGGCCCAGTCAAATACCATCACATTCGTTGACATCAAAACAGGCTACAACGTCCAAAACACAGACAGCCAAGTCATCATCAACACTAACACTGATGTTACCCAAGTTAAAGAGAGCCTGATTTCACTCAAGACAGTGACAACATCGACCAAGATCCTCTAAACCAGCATCCAGACATCGGCAAATGAAACAAAAGTCATAATGCTGACCCAGTAGCCATAAAAACCAAATGAGAATATTGTTACTATTGCCATCATCAATAAACTCACAAGTAAGGTCACAATCGTTGACACTAAGAAATATGTCGTACAAACTCAGCCGACAACTGTCACCACCGCCCCAATTAAGCCAACATTGGAGACAATCATGAAAGAAACTGTCATCACCAAGTAAGTCATCGAAAAAACCATCAAGGAAAGCTCAACCCTCCAGGCCATCACCAAAACCATCTATGCACAAAATCCATCAATTGTCAAATAGAAGCCCACTGAAATCAGGCAATAGACTTTTGATAAGAAGATAATCACAACTGTCGTCTTCGAGACTACAGTCACAACTGTCACCACCGACCGCACAACAAACGTCACAGTGATTGTTTCTCAGCAGCCCACCAAGCCAGTCCCCGCTGTCCCCGTTTATACCAACCTGACTGTCAGCGAATCGGGCAAGATTATCACAACTACCACAGACATGTAATTCTTGAAAAAGACCAAATCATCGTATGTGAGCGTTGTTCAAAAGATTACTAAGGCCTATGAGATCAATGAATCGAGCATTGTGCAGGTTACTGAGCAATCTGTCTTCAAGGGCAACAAGTATGAAATTGTCGTGAAATCGAGCAAGACCAACGAACCCACCATATTGACCGTTATCACCAATGGCACCAAGCCTGAAGATTGCATTATCATTGACTATGAAAGAATTGAACCACAAGATTTCATTGTGGACTTCAAGCCAAAGCCTGAAGAATGCATTACTCTGACTGTTGAAGAACAGAAGGCTCCAGAAGTTGTTCAAATCATCAAGTTCATTAGAACCCAATCAACTGCCCCTGAAATCTCCAAGGTTGTTACCATCCAGCAATGCTCAACCTCACTGATCAGAGAGTACAAGATCACAGTGGAAACTTCTTCTCAAACAACTGAGACCCTGACCTTGACTTGGAACCCTAACACCCAATAGATTATCTTCATATCCAGCAAGCCAGTCTTGAAGCCTAAACCTATTTCCCAATATGTAGAGCCCTCAACAACTATTGTTTCAGTTGATGCCAGTTCAGGAGTGAAAGTGACAAAGACAACCGATGTGAAGGTTATCAATAGCAACTTCGTCATCCAAGACATTAGAAAGAGTGTCATCCTCAAAAACCCTGAATTCAAAAACTTCAATGTGAGTGCATATACTCTGCAAGAAATTTCTCCAAATTTCATTCAAGTGACTATTTCTTTGAAATCTAACGTTAACCAGAAAGTTTAAGAAATTACAGTCATTGAGAATACTCGAAAGAGTAGCATTGAGATTATCGAAAAGAAGGAAGTGACTGTCCAGAAAGAGACCACTGCAGTCAGCACATCCACAAGCACCATCTCTGACAAATCTCAGATTGTCATATCGAATACAACCTACGTTGAAGCCTCAACAAGCAACGTCATTATGGTGAAAGTCAGAAACTATATTACTCAAGTCACTAAAAAGTTCCAAGGACTCATCCCAAAGAGAGTTTTCATTGAGAAATTCGAAAAATATCTCAAATTCTTGTTCGTGTTCAGTGAAAACGGCATAAACTACAATGTGATTGCCCTATACGACTTGAAGACCTAAGCCATCAAAATATTCGGAGGATAAGAGCCAACTGCCCCAGTTAAGCCCACCTATCTCGAAACCACTGTCGTCAGCGGACAAACCACCGTTGTTTCCAACAGTGTCGAATAAATCAAAAAACTTCACTCAACTGTCACAAGCACAATCACTCAAGCTCAAACACAGACTTCCTTCAAAGTCGAAGATGTCAAAAACATTAAAATATAAGAGCAGACTATCGGCGAGAAAATTACTTTGACTGTGAACAATAAAGATAGCATTCAGATGGTTGTGATCGTGCGCGACAGAGAAACAGGAACTGTCACTGTAACAGATACTAAAGATACACCCAAGACAGACTTCTATGCACCCCAAGTCAGGCCTAAAGTCGAACTTCCAAAGGAGTCATTCACTTCGCCCAAAATTGAAACTATTGTTTCCAAAGTTCAAACAAAGTCCACTACTTCTTCGACAACAAGTCAAGTCGTATCCTCTACTGTGATGACTAAGCTCAAATAAACTCAGCAGATTACTGAAATCAAGGAATCAGTCACCCAATTCGGAACAAACTACGACATTACCTACACAACACCCAGTGGCCCTGAAACCATCGTGATTTGCGAAAAGCCAATCACTAAAGAAGTGACGATCATTGACTATTTCCCCATCCCTGCTCTCCCCGCTCCTTTGACTGTTCCCTCATATACACAAGTCTATACTGAGCCATCATCAGGAATTAAGTTCGAAACAACAACCGACAAGAAGATCATCTCTAAGAGCGAAACCACAAGAACTGTGAAAAATGAATTGGTCAAGAATAGCGTCGTTTCCACTCATAGCGAGATCATCGAATCGAAAACATCAACAACAGGCAACAAAACCATCACCACTCTTGTTACCCAAAACCCAACAAAACCGGAAGTCATCAAGACTGTTGTCACAGTGACTGATCAGAGTGGATCGGTCACCATTGTTGATTCCAAGGAGACCAATGTAACCGTTGGAGAAGTCATTCCTAAAATTGAAGAGCTCGTCCCCCACACAGTTTATACAAAGGTCGTTATTGAAGAAGTCATCAAGAAGAACGAGCTGTTGAGTAAAGCAGTTTACGAAGTGCAAAGAAACCACCCAACTATCAAGTTCAACCTTCCGGATGTCGTAACAATTGATAAGATTGGAAATCACACAATCACAACTGTTGTCTATAAAGAAGAGAAGATTGTCTCACAAATTATCACCAATGTCTAAACCTAAAAGACCACCTAAGTCAACACTTATGAGCTCACACAACAAACCAAAAAGCCCCTCATTCTAGAAACAGTTGTTGAAGAAAGTGGCAAAACCATAGTTACGTCCAACAATGTCACCGAAATCACCAAAGTCAATGAATAGGTGAAGACAGCTCTCGTTAAGCTCAGCGAAGTGATCTCTGTGACTACCGAGGATATCCACACAATCTCAGTTGATAATCGAGGAGGATACAGCTTGATTATGGTTAACTCTAATACCGGTGCTGTGAATCAAGTTGAGTTCACATACAACCCCAGAGATAAATTAAAACCAATAGTCCTGATTGATAGCCAGGAGGTCTCATCCACAACCGAAACAACTCAAGTGAAGCAGATAGTTTATGAGCCAATCATCAAGACTGAACAAGCAGCTATTACGATCACGAAATAAATCGAAATTTTGAGCAAGGAGGTCGATACAAAACTATTCAACAAGACTGTCGAAGTCATCAAAGTTGAGAAAGCAAGCACAAACTTCGTTGAGTCATACAAGGCCACCGTGAACACCAGCAAAACTGAACAAGGAGTCATCACAATGGAACTGATCGACAACAAATATCACGTTGTTGACATCGTACTTTACAAGCCTGAAGAAGTTGTCGTAAAAACTGTCACTATCGAATAAACCACAAATCCCAGAACAGATGTTGTTCAAGTTGTCTATGAAAGCGTGGAAACATTCAAAGTTGACAAACAGAGCACGATCATTACAGAATTCCTCCAAACAAACGTGACTACACATAACATCACATCGGTTGTCAAATAAAAGTATGGACCAAATGAACAATACACTTTGTTGATGAAGAATGAAGAGAAAGCTCCTTTGCAAATTGTCGTGAATTATAACTCCTTCACCAACACAATCACATTGATGGAAAACAAGACACTCACTTCCACTCAAACCACCACCACAAGTATTCTCGATAAGGACTTGCCAGTGCCTCAAGAGCTCATCATTAGTTCTGTTCAACAGGAAGATGTGTTCCTTCTCAGCAAACTTAGCAACATCAACATCGAAGGATACACTGAAATCAAAAACAAAAAGGACCTTGAAAAGGATGAAATCTTCATAAAAGCAATCAATGGAATCGAAAAGATGTATCCAAACATCCTGGAGGGATCTACTGTTGCGCAAATCAACTCTAAAGTCGACCTCGACAAGCAAAACTTCATCATATTCTATAGCGCTCCAGGTGGACTCTATTAGGCCCAAGTTGCCGTCAACAGAATTACTGAAGAGTACGAAATTATTAAATTCTCAACCGTCGGAGACAGTGAAGAAGACACTGTAATTTCAGAAATTAAGTTAAACGCAGATGTTGCTTATGGATATGTCGAGTTGATGAACTTCTCTGAAGATTCCAATGTCGAAATCATCTTAAAATATATTCATAAACACTTCCCAACAATGCAGAGTGCTCTATTGCAATCGGTGGATATTCTTAGACTCGAAGGAAACAAAATGAACTATAGATTCCACTTCAAGAGCGATAACAAGATTGCCAAATTCATCATCTTCTTCGAAGAGAAGTTCGAAAGAATTCTTGTCATCAGAAGCAATCCATTCGAAATGGGAGACACCTACGATATGATTGACGAAAATGTGATGCTCTATGACCCATACTTCAGAAGCCAAGACAAATGGGCCAAATAAAAACACGCAGAGATTTCAGAGGGCTCTAACATCGCATACTCTGAGTTCAAGGTAGATAACCGGTTCTATTGCTATCGAACCATCTATCGCGCAAGAAGTGGCAAGACTTATCGTTCCTCCATCAAGGTCCACTCTGAAGACCCCCTTGACATTAAAGAAGAGCAATGGAACGAGATTATTGAAATGCCCGTCTACCAAGAAGATATCCAATACGTCGAAACTGAGCAAGTTGTCAAACTCACTGTCAAGGACTTGAATTCTAATACTAAATTCTCTGATATCCACCACAAGGTCAAACAGGAGTACTCAGAACTTGTTGATGCCCAATTGATTGTTGCCACAGGCAAGTCTACACTCAGTCAAATCATTTATGATCTTTGCTACTTGCTCAACGGTCAATACTACCAAGTGCGTGCCTCATACAATGTTGAAAGCCACAAGAAATCCATCTTGAGCTTTAACAAGATCAGTCTCACAACTGGCTACACTGGTGTTGAAACCGGATTCGGATCGGAGCCCACTTTGGAGTGGCTCCTCAAGGTTGAATCGGACCTAAAATCGGGAGTTATTATGTCAATGAGCAAGAAGATGAGCATTTTAGGCACTCTTTGGAGCTTCCAGTTCAAGCTGCCAACCAAAAACATCCGCATCATTGTCCAGGAAGAAGGAAATGTCCGATAAATATTGGCCAAGTTTAATGAAGATGCGAAAGAGCCAACTTTGATGCCATTCCCTCAACCTTACAGCACAAAACCATACATGACCGCCACATCATCAGCGGCATGAAAGAGTTGAACTGGATTTAAGATAGCACATGCTTGATTAAATCCAGTTAGTGATAAAATAAATGTTTAATTTAGTAAATTCCTTTGTTATCCTTAATTTCTATTGTATCTTCTTTGTAGCTTGGAGCTTTGAAATAGTCCAACCCCAACCCCAACCCCAACCCCAACCCCAACCCCAACCCCAACCCCAACCCCTTTGGTATCTATAGTTAATATTGATAGTTTCAAACAACAAAATCTTGATAATCGAATGCTGAAATTGACAACAGTAAAAATAAGTCTGCAATCGACAAGTTTAACACAGCGACAATAAGTAAAACGCTTATAATAGATAATAAATGAATCACAAAGAAGACTGAAGAATACTTTATTTGAAAATGCAGAACCAATAATCCGTGAAAATAGTTTAAATTCCAAATCATGTTAGTCCAAATAATTCTCTGATTATGCATGAAATAGTTATGCTATGATTCACTTTAGTAGTCCTATGCAGTATAAGTATAGCATAAACATATGGAGTTATTTATAAGCACAGTATTGATAACAATCAACAATATTCATTGCAGTCCTCCTCATTTCTTCTCAGATTTCTTTTTGGCTGCTTCTTTAGCCTACTCCTCCTGCTGTTTAATCAGAGCCAGGTAAGCCTTTTACTAGGAACTCTGCATTTTGATTTGATCACAGACCTCCTGGATCCCCACACTTTCTCGGAACCCCATTGATATGATATCATCGATTCCCATAATGATATCGATTGCGTTATTCTCGACACTCTCTGAGTTGAGG
The DNA here is from genome assembly GCF_059751285.1 of Brachycentrus maculatus. Classification (NCBI taxonomy): domain Eukaryota; kingdom Metazoa; phylum Arthropoda; class Insecta; order Trichoptera; family Brachycentridae; genus Brachycentrus; species Brachycentrus maculatus. Next base: position 25,669 of record NW_028281493.1, read on the forward strand.
CCTTCGGAGCAAACAGCGATGAGCACCTTGTACGCCATGCGGATGGTCTATTGATCTTCGATAATGTTGCTGTTCTTAGTGGAAACCAGGACTAAATATAGTTTCTCAATTGGAATGTAGAGGAACGTGTGTTGTGAGGATTGGACATATGTATGCTGCTGGCTGGGGTTGAGCATCTTTGGGAACGAGAGATAGAGATCTTCGACGCTGCTCCTCTTCATGTTATCGAATTGTCTGGAGAGGAGTAGCTGCCCGTTCTTGTTGCAGATACCTATTGAGATGATAACCATTTTGCGATGTATAAACGTGTATATTCATTATAAATATAGTTGCTGCTTCTGCTGCATTGATATAACCAAAAATGCATACTATATTATATTTATCAATCAATCATCGCCTTCTCATCAGTTTGTTGAGCTTGCGTTCCACCGATTAATCTAGTTTGAATTTGTCCTTCAGAGTCATTTGTAGAGGAGAGGGCGGCCTCATGATGGGAGTTTGGGACTTCTATGTTTCCGAGAGCATGACTGACTAGTTGCGTATTTGATCGGTGAAGACCAGCTTTTAATTCTAGATCTTGTACCAAGGTGGGCAGAGCTTGGCCTCGATTTTGTCGATGTCGAAATTGAACATGAATGATTCATCGAACTCAGGCATGATGTTGAATTTGAGTTTTTGGGGGTAGACAATGAGAGTTTGGGTGATCTAAGTTACAAAAATATTACGATAGCCTTGTTGGGCTTGAGATGGATCGTTAGCTTGGGCAGCTACTCATCCATTGATTTCAGGCTGTCGGCTATTCTGAGTCGATGGGTCTTCGGCTCAGTATGCTCCTATTCTAAGAAGACCAACAATTTCTTCATTGTCTTTATGAACTCACTGTCTTCTGTTTCAGCGATGAAGATGTTGATGAACTTCACTGTCTCTGCCAACAAACTATGGGATTATGCATCTTAGGTTTGGTATGCTGACCTTAATAGATTGGCAACGATAATGTTGAATTTAACTTCGCTAAGCATCGCCTATACTGCAGGAGAGAATTACTCCCTTTTTTTGGCTTCGCTCTATGTCAGACTGCTCTTATTATTGAGGATGCCTTCACCTATTAAATTTGCATTGTCTTTCACATATTTTTAGGAGATACAGTTGATTTACTACAGGGCTCCGAATAGGCAATCGATGGCTGTATCAAACTTTGCATGCAATAGAGTCGGCTTTATATTCACTTAATTGATCTCCACATACAAGTAATATGCAGCCAACACCAAATACATAAAGTAGACATTAAACTCAGAGTAGCAGGATCTAGTGTTGATAGTATCGAGCATTTCGTTCAGCTTCTCGGATGGTAGAAATTGAGCAGATTTTATGTGCTACAAAACGACACCTACAATTCCACATTAATTGTAGTTTCGCAAGTGGAAATGCAGGGCTTGCTAGAACTATGAGAATTTGTTTTCACATACGTTGCTCTATCTGTGGGTGAGCTCTTGCAGCATTTCTAGGGAGCTTCTGTGTTCATCAATGAGATAGTAGTAGAAGGTGAGAAGCAGCTGAGCTTACTCGTCATCAGGGTTCTCTTCAACCACTTTTAATGCATCCTTTGCGGATTCTTCGTATCTCTCCAAGATGTATAAGTATTTAGATCTTTATTTGTAAAATTATGTGATACTATGGTCAGTTTCGATTGCTTTATTTATTGCTTCGAGTCCCTTCTGAGTTTCGCCGTTCAAACTGTAGGCCAAGGCCTGAATGAAAAAATACTATGCCACTTACTAATCAGCTAAACCAATCGATAACTCTATCGTCGAGCAAGCGTCCCTGCCTTCATAAAGCTGCACCAAGCTGTGATAAAACAGGAATAATGAATTCTGAGCAGTCATACTTGCGCTCATGTTAAAATACTCGCTGATTTACTCGAATGAGCAGCCCACAACTATGGGATTTTATTTATTGTATTTGGCCTTCTGCACTGCGTTGATGCACAACATGAAAATCGGTTCGATTTTATCAGGAAATATTTTGGAGGCTTCCAGGAATTTTTGCTTCGCCTTATCAAACACATGGTTCTTGTGAAATAAAACCCCTTCACATACATTGTAGTTGTAAAGCTATGTCAGCTTGCGCTCGTTCGCTTTGGGCAGAACAATAAATTCGGTCATTATACTGAGTGACTGTACCACTTTGTCTGAGATAAACTCGCAATAGCTATAAAAGGGGAGCACAGATACTCTTAAGAACATATATTATTTATTGTTTTTCGAGATTTAGTAAACTCTTGCGAGCTTCAACGAGCTTTCGGATGTCTTGCGTTTGATGAGGTCGTTGATTCCCCAAATTAGCTCGTAATAGAGCTTAGTTTCTTCATCTTTGATTTACAATTGCAGAGCTCTTGTGACCAAGTGCTCAGCCCCAAAGTAATCCTTCTAGATGATATAGATTCTCATCAGATACTTGAGGATCTTCGCAATCATTTCTTGGCTGAGATTTTCTTTCAATCCGATTTCAAAGAATATGCTCGCCTCGTTATATTTCTTGAGTTAGTATGAGACGACTCCATGGTAATAAGACAACTCCGCAAAGTGCAGTTTTTGCTCTTCTGCAGTTTCTAGAACGGACTTGATTCCCTTTATATCGTTCAAATCAGTTAATAGGCTAAGTCTATGCAAGTACGAAGTCTTTGTGTGCTACCCGGTCAAGCTGCAGGCCCTCCCATACTTCTATAAAGCTTATTTATTGTTTCCCATTCTCTTGAGACTATCTCCCAGCAGGAGGTAGGCGAGCTGATTCTGACTGTTGATAATGACGCACTTCTTTAAGCTTTGAGCTGCTTCTGGATATTGGTTGAGTTTGAAATGCATTTTGGCCTTATAGAATAGAGCTTATTCAAACCTGGGATATTTCTCAACTGCTTCTGCCAATACGTCAGCAGCTTCCTGCATTTTACCCATCCCCTTAAAGCAGATGGCCATATAGACATACACATTCTTGTCATAGTTTTGGTCAAGTTGCAAGACCGTATTAAAGTAGGTGAGAGCAGCCCCCAGTTTGCCTTAATTGAGCAGGCAACTTCCAATGAAGTACGGGATATCGGGCACAGCCGGATATTTTTCAAAAACCTTCTTAAATAACGGCAGTGCTTTTTTGGTGTTTTTCGTCTGGAATGCTTTTTTTGCCTAGCTGCGCTTAATTTTCATGTACCTATTATATTTCCTCACGAACGGTCGCATTCATCAAAGTCGCGATCGATTGCTTTGATTTCGATCCGTGTTATTTGTCGATGTCTATTTTTTGACAGGAATTGTGCTGGGTTGGAAAACGTCGCCTTATAATATTTTATCTGGAAATCCATGGGCCCGCATTCTGGAGGCACTTTGATTATTCGGAGCGCATTTTCGAGCGAAGGCTATGCGATTGTTTTCTAGGAATCCGGAACTGGCTCATTATTCTAATTTATATAGCAATTTCAGTTATTATATGATGCTTTTGCTCATCGACTTTTTATCATATCCTTGTTGTTGCTACTTGAAGCCCCACAAATAAATGGACTTCATTCATTTGGCTGAGTGCAAAGTTGAGCAGACACTGAGTAATGTGAGCACAGATTGGGCACAGACTTGAATAGAGTAATATGTGAAAAATAGACGTATAAATAATTGATAATAATAGTTGGATGATGCTTTCAGTGTCGAAAATAAGCCAGGCTCTTCTCTTCGGGAACTTAATGAAGATGAGTACTAACTCGGGATACTTTCGCTATAATGGCATGCAGGAAGCATAAAAAGAGTTTGAATCATCGCCTCCTGCTAAATTCCAGAACAAAAAGTTCTACAACCCCGAATACCATTACTACGTCGAGGGAGCAGAAGTCGGTCGACTATACTCAGGCAGAGATAATACATAAAAGATCGATTTTACTGATGTCTTGGACTCCGTCTATTCCAATGTATGGTTTTTCGTATTTAGTGGATCAGCCCCTAGTTCTTTTATCCCCTTTTCTTTTGCGGCTTCCTCTACACGTTCGAGCCCGAGTGGACTATACACTACCCTTATGAAAAAGGCCCACTCTCTCCCAAATTTAGGGGATAGCACGCATTAAGAAGATATGCTACAGGTGAATAAAGATGTATTGCCTGCAAGTTATGCGCTGCTGCATGCCCAGCGAGAGCTATCACAATCGAAAGTGAGCCTCGGCCTGATGGTTCAAGGAGAACCACGAGATACGACATAGATATGACAAAGTGCATATACTGTGGATATTGTCAATAGGCTTGCCCCGTGGATGCGATTGTTGAGGGTCCCAACTACGAAAACGCGACAATCAATCATGAATAACTATTCTATAACAAATAGAAACTGTTGGCCAATGGAGATCGCTGGGAGCCTCAGCTCGCCAGAAACATCGAGGCCCAAATACGTAATTGATCACATAAATTTAATTATAACTCACATGCAAATAATACAAAAATCAGTCAGTTATCATCTCCCGAATCTTCTTCGGATTATGAGTAGTTTAGATCTTATCGTGGCCTACTCGCGCCCGATGCATACTTGTTATCGAATCTCTTATCTTCATACTATTTCAGAGGGTTCATTGATTACTCGGGATGCTCTTCCTCGAACTCTGGCTTCTTCACTGTCGTTAGATTATCTATTTAACCCTCCTCCTAAAATGAGTAATGCCCATCGGAAATGGTAGCTTGATTGCTTCGTAGATTTCCTTTCATCAGAGGCGCTTGCTTGACCGGAATTTAAGTGTTTCCTAACCTAGCTTGCTCAATATTGTAGCGGGTGGCCGGCTGTGAGAAACATTCAGGAGCGTTTTCTCCAAAAAACATCTTCTAAAACTCCTGCTCTCTTCTGACTTGTTTCTGAGCCTAAATTTGGGCGAGGGTCATTGGCTTGAGTCCAGCATAGTGGTTCTTCTTCCCTGCCTCAATCCTATTGACATTATACTTAATAGCATTGGCTTCTTCCTGTTGGGAGTACTGCTCGTACTCTCTTTGCAGCTTTATCTTTTGCAGTGCCTTTTATCCCCTCTCCTTCGAAATTTTGCGCTGTTCCTCTTAGTTTTGCCTTCTTTGAGTTATTTTATCCTCTTATATGCTATTCTTTTATTCAGCTTTGCTTATTGCATTTTCCTCAGAGTCCTGCTCTGCGTTACGGATGATAATCATTGGGTTGTGTATGTGTGATTTGGAATAGTCGACTGTACGGCCATATGCTGTGCGGCCTAAGGACTGGTTATAATCCTTGAATGACCTCTTTTCCTCAGGACGCGCGTTCTTTTATTTCTCTTCGACAGCTTCGCGATATTTGCTGGCCCTTTATCTTTCGATCTTCTCAACATTTTCGGCAGCCTTCCTCCTGACCAGAGCTTACTTTTTTTTTAAGTTAGCTTCATCTTTCTCGAGTTCAAGCCTTCGAAGGGCTTCAACGAATCTATTTTGAGCAAAGAGCTAATTTTATTTTTCTCTTCTTTCCTTTTCGATTTGGTTCGCCTTCTCCTGCTGTTCTCGGATGAGTGCAAGTTCGTAGCCCTGCTTTTCAGCCTCGAGAGCCATAGCTTTGACCCGCTCCAATTCTAGCAGCTACTTTTTCCGATTTTGTATTTCGATTTCAATTTTCTTGCGATTGTGTTCTCGCTCTTGGGATTATTTGTGCTGTTGCTCTTTCTTGACCCTGGCCCGCTCATTGCTGCTTTCTTCTTGGATTACTTGATGATATCTTTGTTGATTGTGATTTTTCTTATTCTGCTGTTGCTGCTTCGAGTTTGACTCGTCTAGTTCTTGTCTGTATCTTTTGTAGGTGTGCGAGGCGGCCGTCGGGTAATCGAATTTGTTGGTCGTTGCCATTTTCGAAGGATCTAACGATTTAAATTACTTATATTATTTATGCGATTGTAATAATATTAATCAATAGCCATCTCCATTCAATACCATTCAAACGCAGAGATTTCGAGCCTGATGAAATGGTTGCCGAATAGCATCGTCAGAGTTTATCTATTCCTCAGGATTAATTACTATTTGTACGCACATTCCAGTGCCTAATAAACAAGCGAATAAGATGCAAATAACATGCAATTAAACCAAATCAGGGTCTGTCTCAACATCTCACAATATTTTGACCAGTTTGTTATGTTGCCAAATCGCACGAATTATTTCTCCATTCAAACTATAAAATTTGCCCTCGCCATTTGCAACATCCTGCTCGAAAGTCCCTACAAATATTTCTCCGTTGCTAAATTTAAGCTTGCCCTTCCCATGCCTTCTATCTTCGCTTAGCTCACCCCCATAGAAGGTCCACTCATTGTTAATGCTTTACAAATCGTTATAATTCAATGGCCCTTTATTTTTGAGATGGCCCTCATCCGCATTGTAAACATTCCCGAACCCATGAAACTCATCCATTTTCCACTGACCCTCATAGGCGATATTGCCGTTAGCATAATAGAGAGTGCCTGTACCATTCATCATGTTATCCTTCCATTAACCATTGTAAACACTGCCCTATTTATAGCTGAATTTGCCCTTTCCTTATCGCATCTTGGTGACTGGGTTTTTTTGGCCCTTATAGAAGCCTGTGTCGAATTACTACTCCACGAAAATCAGCTATAATCGTTGCTGCTCTGATGTGAGTTGAACACTGTTGATGGTTTGAATATTCTGCAGATGGTGGTTGTGGCTTTGGTTGTCACCACTGTTGTTGTTGTTGTTTTTTGTGATAAGATTTATTGAGCGAGGCTGAGAGGATGAGGAATTTTGCGGTGGAGGATTAGAATTGGAGGAAGTAATATTGTTGCTATTGTTGTTGAGATGGCTGGATATGCGCTATGAATCTTAAAATGAGCTTTATGAGACCTATCTGATGGTGGAATTGTATTTCTTTTTGGGGCGACGATCAGGAGTCTCTTGAGCTCTAAGCATCGAGGCAGGCACCGAATAACTCACACTGTTTGTGTAATTACATTGATCGCTTTGAATTTTCTCACTCTCCTATATTATAGAGTCTAACATGTAGCGATCTGAGTTCTCACTCAACGACCTATTGGCAGGGTTTTGATTATTTATATTATTATTATTATTATTGTTGCTATTAATATTAGGATTGTGATTGTGATTATTGTCGTTATCGTTCTTGTTGTTGTTATTGTTTCCAGCATGAGCATGCGCCAATGCATGTGAGCCGGCACTGCCTATACTATTAAATATGTTATATCCACGCGAGATTAAGACGGAATCTTCCTTGGAATCAATGTCGAGACTCTATACGGGAGTCTGTTATTGCATCCTCTGCATTTTATTGCCAAAGCTGGTGTTGTAATTGTCCATGAACGATTAAGATGCAGGAGTTATGTATTTGATGGGTTCTCTCTGCTGGATGGGCAGTATAGTGCCCATGTTGTTAAGGCTGTTGTTAATCAAAAGCGATTAATTTTTCAATTGGTAGCTATCCTTGCTGTTGGGCTCCTATTCATAGATAATAAGTTGTTCGAAGTTGTGATGCTGATCACTATTGTGACTATTGAGATCTTTCCTTGCATTGTCTTAACTTGAACTGACGATGTGATATGCCTGTAGATGAGCGATGCAATGATCTGCACTGTTATTCTTGTCGTAGTTTCTACTCATGTTGACCCGATTCTCTTCCTATTTGCTGACATGGAGTTATGATTATTATGCTTTTGTGATTTGCAGTAAGACTGTTGGGTGTTCCTCCTATTGATTATTTGTATTCGTTGTATTTGCTGTATAGGTTGTCATTGCCGTATTGGTCGGCTCATTCATATTCACATTTGAATAAGTGTTGTTGTACTTGGAATACTTTTGGAATTAGGTTCTGGCATTTTACTAAAGCGTGGCTAGTGGGTGAGATTTACTACTCAAGAAGCTGATGTTATTCTTGTGAACATAATCATTAACATGCAATATATTATTCTATTGCCCATATTTATGGTTATAGATGTACTCAGGAGTTTGCACTGCATTTACTCGCAAGTTTTTAATAGTATTAGTATGAAAAGAAGAAGGAGGCGTTCCAGCGAATTACTTGTTAATATTCGCTTTATTGCTACTTTATGGCCGATTGGAATGAACATTGCTAAATGTGGTGTTCGCTGATGTAGCAGTGAAGGCTGAGTATTGTTTCTGATTGTTCGTCTGTGATGCTGGCACTCTGAACTGTGTCTGTGTATGTGCCTGTGTATGTGCCTGTGTATGTGCCTATGTATGTGCGTTGTGTCTGTAGTTTGTGGTTGTGTTGCTATTGATAATGTTGGTGTGAGCATACTGACCGGAATTTATGCGATAGCTCGGTGTTGTTTTTTGCTGTGAAACTGTTCTGTGACCGACGCGATGATCGAATTAGCTGGAGTTGTTTTTATGCAAAGAATAGTCTTTATTTACAGAAGCAGACTCTCTGAAACGTGGATCATTGTCATGATTGTTGCGCATCATGGTGTTGTTGAACAGAGCCCCGTTCCTGTTGACCACGACAGTGTTATTTACGTTTTTAACATTACTGCCATCAAATGCAGGGCCAGTTGTATGGTCCACATTGGAAGCTGGCTCAGTTTGTTTAATAATTCTGAGGAGCTGCCTTCTTTTGGCCTAAGAGTGAGTCATACTTCCGCCTTTCCCCATATCTCTGAACCATGTGTACCCGATAGCCCTATCCCTCGGGTCATAGCTCAACAGGACTCGCAATTTATTCTTCAGTTCTTCATTCTTCACTGCTTCAATCCTTTGTTTTACTTTCTCATCAGCTACTCTCCTGAACCCTTTTTCATACAGGATATCCATGTGCTCGAAATGAATGGCTTCAAGGATGACTGTTCCGAGCGAGAATAAATCTGAAGAATGGAGGCAGTACTCCACAATTTGATCATTTTTGAATTGAATTTTTTAGGGCGACGGGCATGTTGAGATGTTTTGAAATTGCAAAGAAGATGGAGCGATTGCATTTTGGCCGCTTAATGCATTATACGCATAGGAAGGAGTAATCCACGGATCCCCCAGCACTATCTCCCGGTTTTGACTGACGAAAAAGGAAGAGCTTGAGATGTTAGTATGAGGCTGCGCTAAGTCTCTGAGCTACTTTAATCCCTTGATACCAGATTCGAGTATCACCAGCACTTCCTCTTCTGTGAACCTCTCGTTAGCAAACTTTCTGGCAAGAATTTCCTCGCGCAGAGTGTGTCCAGGCTTCTCAAACATCAAATAAAATATCTTCTTGGCGTAACAATACTCTAACTCTTCGGATTCGACCATTTGCACCAACTTCGTGAGCTGGGTGCTCTGTGAATTGGTCTTCAAGTTGATGAGCCTCCTGATATCTTTCTATTATTATTTGCCCTTACAGTACAGCTATCGGCCTATATATTCGATCTGGGTGCCTTCTTTGACAATGATGACTGTGCCATTGTTTAGGTTTTTCTATACAATTCGATACTCGCTTGATTATTCCCAAGAAAATGTTTTCGATTGTTTCGGGCCCATTGCTGTTGAGTTTTTGGTTTACAGTTGATTTGATTATTAATTTGAATTAAACTGTTATTCACCCTTCTGTAATTATTAAAAAGCAATTGTCTTCATATGTGTTGTTTCTGTGTTCATAAATGCAATGAGCACAATCCTCAAGCAGATAGTATTAAATGATAGATCAAACACACTTATATAACCGATCAAACCTTTATTTTACTCACAGTTTCACTTTTTTCTCTCAGTTTGGCCCTTAAAATCTCAATTTCCTAAATTTGATTTTTAATGACATGGTTTATTGAATGCCCTCCATTACTCTTATCACCTCCCATTGGTCCCATATCTTTAATTTAATCCAACTAATTCTCCAGCTTCATGACTTCAAATTAGTGCTACGATTGCATTTTATCAATGTCATTTTGCAATTCGATAACCTTCTCCCTCCACTATGAGCACTATTTCTTCATTTCTGCATAGCTGTTCGCAACTCTATCGCTCTGGTCCCTCTCCTAAAATGCGTCCAAAGTCTTCTGCAATGAGTCGATTGTGACCTTATTATGTTCTATTTGGTTTTCCAAATGAGTGATCTTGTTCTTCTGCACATAATTCTCATTGACGTAGAACAATATTTTTTATTCAAATTGCTTGCCTAATAGTTTGAAGTCGATTTTCAGTTGCTGTTACTTTTGCTCGGGGTTGTTATATTCGTGTTGGAGCTGGGCTTTCAGGGAAACGATTTCCTATTTTAGCAATTGAATTTCAAGAGTGGCACTGCGCTATTGCCTTAAGAGAGAGGAGTTTGCTTATTGCAGACCCTTATTCGCGAGAGTCAAGTGATGTAATTGCTTGCTTAGCTGCTGTTGTTCTTACGAAATATTTATCATTCCAACTGATGGCACAATAGCTAGTGGCAGATTCGCTGTCCCTTTCATCAGTTTCTTTTTGGCGTCCAGCAGTTCGGCATGAATATTCTCTCTGCTGAATTCGAGTTATTGGTTGAGCATCTTCAAATCCTAATTTTGTCCTTACTTTGTACGTAATTTCTATGATAATTGCTGATTCTAATCTGTGAGTTCGTAGTTTCTTTTTTGAGCAATCTTGAGATCACGTAAGGTGAGTTTATTTATTTCTTCCGATAATATATGCTGCTGTTATAAAGATGTGTATTTATGCTAGAGTAGAGCCTGCTGCTGGTAGAGATGATGGCACTGTTTCTGCACTGCTGATTATTGCTATTGTAGAGCAGTGTATTGCTGCTTCAGGGCATGATACTATTGCTATATAGAATCTGCTCTGCCATTGCTGCAAAGAGCATTATCAGCCTATTTTTTTGTCAACTGTTTCTCTAACTGTTTCTCTAGCTGCTGAATTTTGCTGGACAGCTGCACAGTATATATTCTTTCCTCATTCCGCATACTCGCCTATTGGTTCCACTTTTCTGTGACAGCTTCAATTTGTCCTGAGAGCTTCTTGCTTTCCTCGAAGCAGCATTCAGCCCGAAGTGCGAGTATTTAATTCTATTTACTGAGCTGTTGCTGAGATTCAGAGAACTGCTATTTCTATTGCAGGAGGCGCTTATTAACCTACTGCAGCGATTTTAGGGAGAGTAAAAGCTGTTTGTGTTATTTAAGCTATTAAATGCTAGCTTGGCTGCAGGAAGTGGACTGTAAGTGGCCATGGCTGACTGGGACATCTGTGCTGTTGGTTGTTTGTTAGTCAAATTTGCTTTTAATGCCTTCTTGGTAAGTGGCTGACCCTTCCTCCACCTCTGAAGCGCCTTTTCCTTTCTCGCTGTTATTTAGATTATTGGAGGTGGTCTTAATTCTGAGATTCGAAGAAGTTCCTAAATGAAAAGAGAGACTTTTTGCATTGAAGCTGCCAACGCTACTCCGAGTACTGGAAAGTGATTTATTATTGCTGGCATTATTCAAATTATTGGCCATGCTGCTGCTTCCAGCTGTGCAGATCTTTGAGCCACTCATGCTGTTTTTGCTGGCACTACCCACATTATTGCTCCCGTATGCAGTTTTTAGAGATTATCGGTTGCCTACAAGCTTGTTGACATCAGTGCGGATGCTGGTGAGTTCAGCTTTGATGTTCTTGAAGAATGCCTTGGTGGAGAACTCGTTCGACTTTCTCTTCTCTTCGGCCAGCTGAGACCATACTTTGTTCGGCAGTCCATGCTCGTCCATTTATGATTTTATTGATATTTTTATTGGAAATATTTCTATAACTATTAGCTTTATTATTGTTACTGCAGATATCGGGGGTTTAGACGCATGGGTCTTCAAGTCTGTTCACTGGTTGGACTATTGGTCCATAATATCATGTTACCAAATGCGGATCTAAATATGTATCAAAATTCATCAAGCAACGCAATAGTCAAAGATTCATCTGAAATGCCATTCATGTTTCCAGTTTGATGATCTCTGCGCTTTTTCTCCTATATTTTTGATTTGTTTTTATGCCACTCCCTACGATGCGGTGCGCTAAAAGAATTGTGATTCACTAACTTTCCAACAGAATAGGTCGTGCTCTCTTTCATAAGCCGATCGCATTATTGGGCTAACTACAATTTCTTCTTTTTTTCAAGCAGAAGCAAGATCGGTCAAATTTGGTTATTTAATTAATATAAATTCCCATTATCTTTGGCGATCGGCTTTGTGCCAGTCAAACTAGCGTGTTTTTATTCTAATAGCAAATGTTCAGGGATGATAAAACACAATGAATGGGTGATGCGATTCGCAAAGGTGGGGTTCGTGTAGTCTTAACAGCAAACTAATAGTCTGAATTTATACATATATTATAACAAGAATGAATAAATAAAAACAGTCCTTGACTCCGGCAGATGCTGAAAAGTCCTATCGATAAATACTCAAGGAAGAGGAGAGCTCCCTCTAAATAATCAAGCGACTCAACAGCCTGTACAAGGTGGACCGAATCCTGCTGAACCATGCATATCAGAATTACCCATAGAGGCCCAACCTATAGGCCTCAAACGAGTACAAACTAATCGATAACTTCTATAAGCATGTCTTCAAAAACCTACTCGAAATATAGAAAAGCTACCTGTAAGTGCCAAACTAGTAATCAGGGAGTGCATATCAGATCAATAAAAATAGTGTGTCCAAGTTCATTCGAGATGAGAGCTAGCACTTTCGGGTGCAGCTTGATACTTATTCAGCATAGAGTACCCAGGAAGAAAAAGCCATTAAAGGAGACAACATTTACAAGTTTATATAGAGTCTGTTCAATACGAAGTATACGGCTGTGGTGGACGCTGGCTCGAACTACTTCGACTCAAAGGAGAGAGCGAGCGAAATGGTGCAGACAGTCAGAAACTATTGCGATGCAGTCAAGGAGACGAGTGATGAGTAGTTTCTGATTGAAAAGGTTGTGTTTACTCAGTAGGAAATTCTTGACTTTTTGTCGTTCTGGATCAAATAAAAATAAAATCAGAATTTTTATCTCCTCTATGCGCGGACCTAATAAAAACTGCAAGGACAAAAACTCTATCTCAAGAAGTAGACATAACTAAATACTCACGAAGGCAGCGATTCTATGTCTTCACATCCAGCAGTCGCCTCGAAGGCTAAACCAAAGCTGCAATCGGGTTCTCTCGAACAGCCCCCAGACTTCCCTGAAAAGCATATAGTCAATAAAAACAATGAATAGTATGATAACCCTGAGTTAAATAAAAAAGCTAATAACATTTTCGAAAAATACAAGCAAAGCAAGGCAGTTGGATAAAATGCCGACCAAAAAGACTAAAGTTCCAAGAAGCCCCTCAGTGTTCGGCAATAGTTGTAAAAAATGATGCCCTAACTGTTCGCATTCGGATGTAAAAGAAGATATCCTCTGACAAAGGGTACTACTTTTGACCAAATCGATCTTTAAACCAAGAAAATGAATCTTTAGAAATTCATAAATTTTTGCAATTATTACGAGATTTCTACTCATCTCTCCCGCTAACTGCAATCAGAAATGTTTAAGGTGTATGCCCTCAACCGACTCACACTCGATGAAAGCCGGTTCATAAGTCTCATGAACAAGATGATCGACACAGACAGCAAAATTATAAAGCTGTTTATGAAGAAAGAGTCACCACAGGAGAAAGTGCGGAAAAATACAAAGCTATCAGAGTACAAATTCAAATTAAGGCCAGTCAATGGAAGAGCACTGTAAAACCTATAATTGGAAATCCAGGAAAAAAAGCTATAAAAGTAGAAGGTTAAAAGTGAGCAAATTAGCAAATTTCATTTGGAGAAGGGTCTAAGCGGAAACAAAAAAATAGTTAAAAAGCGTAAGAATGTGGCTTCATCCTACTTGCTGCCCACAAAAGCTGAGTTTTCAGACCTTTAACCTATAAGGGATGACTCTTTCGATCCTTACACCTTTTTCGGGAACGAACCCGATGAACTGCTGACTTTATATGAAAGTAAAATGTAGAAGAGAGAGCAAACAGGTTTGCAATCAGTCTTATCGAGAAGGCTATAAAAAGGAGACCAGGTATTAAAAAGAATCACAGCGACCAACAAAAACCTCCAATTATACCACTGATTTTTATTGATCTGAATAGATAGATGCATTATTCGATGGCCTTAGACCTTAAACTGCTGCCACTCTTTGCAAAATTTTAGCTAAAACTAATTAATTCGTTTATATATGTTATGTGGGCTGCAACTAAAATAGGAATTATCAATTTATGATATCTTTGAAATAGGGGTGCTTGAGCGCTACTCGGGCTGTAATCCTCTTGGTGGGGTCGTAGATTAACATTCTCTGCGTTGTTAAATTAATTACATTCAATAAATCGAGGCCGTAAGTGTCCAAGTTCAATCCATTCACCACTTTCTCGATTGGGTTTGATGTCCAGTTCGGGAAGGTTACTTTGTACTATTTTAGTTTTGTTACGCCTGGCCACACATTTTCATCGGGAGTTCCCAGTATTCTGAAGATCCGATAAAGCTGGTCGATATCGCTGTCGCCTTGGAAAAGTGCCCTTTTGGTGACCATTTCAGCGAAAATGCAGCCGATGGACCATAAGTCAATGGGCGTCGAATATTCGACAGAGCCTAAGAGGATTTATGGGGCTCGATACCACAAAGTTACAACCTCCTGAGAGTAGGGCCTCACGGGTAACGAAAATGTCCTGGCGAGTCCGAAATCCCCAATTTTCAAAACTCCTACATTAAGCAGATAGCTACCAGTCTTATCGATCAAAATATTGGCAGGCTTCAAGTCCCGATGAATAATTCGCTTCATGTGGCAATCCGCGATTCCCGAGAGCATTTGGTACAATAATTTCTTAACCTTCATGGATTCCATGTAGCTATTACCCAGCGACTCCAAGTAATACTTCAGATCCATCTCGAGGTACTCGAAGACGAGATAAAGTTGCTTGTTATCAATGACGACATCTTTGAGCCTAAAACATAAGGTGAGGGCTACTGGACAATGTTCCGATGGTCGAGTTCTCTCAGTAGCGATATTTATCGAATGGATGTGCTGGGCAGCCCTTAGTTCTCTATTTAAATTTTGACTTTCTTGATGGCCACAACCTCTTTGTTCTTACGGTCTTGAGCTCGAAAGACTTCACCATAGGCGCCTTTCCCTAAAAATGAGAACGCAGATACCGATGTTCTATTCGCGGGTATAATTGGCCAACAGATTTTCGCCAAAATTTGAATTCATGCTGTTATTATACTATAATTCCTCATTGGCTATAAGTATCATAGATATTAAATACTACGTTCAAAATTCAAAAAGTGTCTGGATTCTCTGGGAGGTGATGTTGAATGCTGATTTCGGGTGTTCGTGAGTGACAACAGAAAGAGCACTCAAGATATAATTATTATTATTATGCTTTAAGTAGCTGAAGCTCCACTCATATACGCATCATAATCATGCAATCTTGCATAAGTTGATCAAATATATACTGCCCTTCAATGTCATATCGCATTTAATTCCGCCTGCCGAAATCCACAAATCCACAGCATGCCCTTAGAAATTGATCAATGGAGAAGTGGGAAGTGGGAAGTGGGAAGTGGGAAGTGTAAAAATGAATGAATTGATTCATGGCGATGCAACAAATGGATGCGCCTACAAACAATGCTTACATGCACTACAATGGATGAGATAGGCTAGGTTCAGCTTGCAGTTAAATGGTAAACACGATGTTCATAAAGATTCCCATTTTTTTCATCATCTCTAGCCATCTATTTATCTATTTAATATTATTATTTATTCATTAAATATTCGCATTTATTCTATTATCCATCAACACTCACACTCCAACACTCACACTACAGCAATAATCTTATCGCATGACATAATAAGCAGGACAATATCAGCATAGATGTGTCACTATAGATAGACTTTAACGCCGTTGTTCCACTACTCTGAAACTTCCCCAGAGTGCATTTTGGTGCTAAATTTGCCATGCCTTTAGTTTTGGTGAAAGTGGCCTACAATCTCCAAAATGTCGAGCCCGTGCACTCGGCTCATATCAATTGAGAATGCTCCATTTTTCTGATCATTTTCCCAAGATCCTTTGAGAATTTATCCATTTTGCTTATGGTATTCGCCTTGCCCATGCTTCTTATTCGCTAGAAATGAGCCTACATATCTGTCGCCATTCGAGTACCTAAGCTCTCCTTTCCCCTCAAACATGTCATTTCGAAACTACCCCTCGTAACTCGCGTATTCAGTCATCGAGTTGAATGTGTATTTGCCAAATCCATGCTTATGATTGTTTTGGAATTATCCCTCATAGAGGTCCCCTGAAGAGTGCGTCAGCTTCCCTTTGCCGTGAAATTTATTTTGTCGGAAATTTCCCTCATATTTCCTGTTACCGAAAGTATATGTGCCCTACCCGTGCTTCATGTTGTTTTGAAAGGAGCCTTCATACTGGGATTGGTTGCGATGGTCCTTCAGCACCCCCTTGCCATGCTTTTAACTGGAAACAAAGTCTCCGCTGAACTAAGTGTTGAGTTATAGGTTTTTGAGCTGGCCATGACCATGGAACTTGTCGTTGACGAACCCCCCAACGTATTACAGTTTGTTAGCAATAATGAGTTCTCCTTTTTAGCAGTTCATTTTGTTATTTATGAATTAGCCCTGGTACTTCGATTTTTACTGTTGAGACTAATAGCACCCTCGTTCGAATTCATTGTTCTTGAATGATCCCAGGAAGTTGTCACCGTTCTTATAGTGGAACTTCGTGTTGTCTCCATGTTTTTTGCCATTTACCATGTAGCCTTCGTAGTAGTCTCCGTTGGTATAGAAGACCTACCCGTTAATAAACTTGCCCGACCTGAACTCACCCTTAAAATTGGCGTCAGGAGTCTTGAGTTCTCCCTTGCCCTATGGCTTGAAGTCTTGGAGAAATCCTGTATAGATTGTGCTATTATTGTAGTTGAATGTGCCAGTAGTGGGGAGATCATGCTAGAATGTCCCAGTGAAAATGCTTCCATCGGAGTATCGCATGGTCCCCTGGCCATGCGGGCGGCCGTTGTGGTCGCACTGACCTTCATAAAGTGTGTTGTTGGGACCAGGAATTCGGTAGTCTTTGGTATTAGAATTACCCATTGCGATTTGATTATTTTTATAATTTATTCTTGTCGATTATCCTATGAACCGATGCAGAAATGGAATATTATGATATGAACTTCCAATTAATAGTCACGATTATTCTCTATTTAATGTAATTATATGACCGAATGTATTATAAATAATCATAAATATCGGCTGCATGATCAGAAAAATCCCCAGGCTAATCTCATCCAACCCCTCAGTGTCATGTGGTAACACCCAGTCAAAGCATGCATTCAGCGAAAAGGGAGTGATCTAGGACATAACAAAAGCATAATAGTATGTAGTGTAGAATTTACGAAGTCGCAGCTGGACTGACTATATCCACTCCAGCTACATCCCGAAACAGCTTCGTAGTCCCTTTTATGCCATCAACCTCTTCAACTTAGAGCTGATGAAAATATCGGATAATGTGAAGTAGCCTTCCCTCGGGCTGGGCAAACTTTAGTTTTGGAGAAGCAACATCAAGAAGATTTATACCTCCGAAAAGCCAAGTCCTGAACCCATCTCCATCTGTCTGAACCACGCTTGCCATAATCATCCCCTCACTCGTGGCTACTTCGAGCGCATAATCGACGCACGGGCAACCGAGCTGTCTCTCCGTAGCATCGACACAATGAAATAAATGCTCTAGCTTTCGCAGAACACCTACTCCACTATGATCGCATTGAATCTGGAGCTAATGCGCATCGATATTGAAAAGCCACACGAAGAGCTCATCACCAAATTAGGACGCAGTGTACCTCATATTTTATTAGAGTATAGATCGGAGTATGCTCTTATTTGAAGCGTGTACCTTACGGCATGAGGAATTATCGTTTCTTGGTGCCTATGGACATCTTGAGCAAGTACAATGTCGAGCCGATGAAGATCTGGGACCGTGTTTATGGCAAGCCATCAGAATAGTACATATGCTTCAATTGCAAATAGATTTTTCGACGCAGTTTTATAAATTGCAGCATACGCGAAGAAGTAGTTCGAAGAGGCAGTTGTGATTTATGAGGAATTGGTGTCATCGAACAAGATACACCCAGAGGCGTTTCGGGCATTCTTGAAAGGAGTGGAAGTTGAGCTGTACTTAAAGTAACTCGAGAAATACAACTTCAACTTGTTTGAGCCCGGGCTGAATAAGGGCAACTACCTGCAGTATTCGACCAACTTGTTCAAGGCCGCCAAGAATAAGAAGTTCTATCGGACTGGTAAAATAGATTGATCCTGAAGGATGCGCCTTGATTTATATTGACCGGCTGAGTTTTATAATTCGATCAAATTATAAATGGAATCATGGCTTTTCTTCCTTTGGGGTACTTGTCTCCGAACTATTTCTTGTAGTTCTTGTGCTTCTTTATCGCCCACTCCAGCATCTGGTAAAAGGACAACCCCAAGAAGAACCACGAGGAATAAGCCCGGGAAATTATCGCGAAGATTAGCCATCCCAGCACTTCCCAGAAGTAATTAGCACAACTTATCTGGTTGAATCCCCATCCATATGGGATTCCTCTCTGCTTGTTCGGGTTCACATACTCCCCCTCTGATTTTGATTTGCTCTTCCTGAAACTGGACAGGATCGTATGGCATTGGAAGTTACAGAACTCTGCGACAGCCCATACACCAATGAGGGCCCCCAAAAGTATCGGGTTATATGTATGCTCATTCGGGAACAGGTATATTTAAATTCCATTAAGCAGGGCAAAGAATACCCAGTAGTGAATAGAATTGATGAAGATTCTTTTGAAAGGCATCGAATATCGGCTGAACACATGCACGAAGCCTGTTTCATACTACCTTTTCGCATAGTGAAGGAGAGTCAGAATTAAAGTCACATACTGGACTTCATTGTAATGCTCTTTGTTGCCTAACAAATAGAGTAATGGGAATATAATGAGAGGGCCGCCATATTCGACATAAAAGACATAATTCCACTTAATTTGTTTCCCGAGATTTTTGACAGCCAGTTCGGAAGTCTACGCAATTTTCGCAAGATTTAAAGGCATGTTGTCGTCGGTGAACACAGACTTAATGCCGGCCGTAAGCACAGATAGTTCTTGCTGAACTGGGGGGATTCTGGCTGAGATTATTCAATGAGTTACTTAGCCTTTGTATTTAGTTTTTCAAGTCGAGTATCTTTTGCGAAGGGCTTATTTTGATTTCCAGGGAGTCTGATTTATATTTGATCTTGAGCGTCAACATTCCGACGGATCTGAAATATATTATACTATGATTGAGTATGTGAATATAATGTTAATACTTAAAATTTTATCGCATTACAAATATCAAGTCTCTATCAAATTATATGTACTATCATATCTGATTAATCCCATATTTTTGCTTGTACTCCTCATACTCCACTGACACTTCGAATTGAATAAAATCATAATGCATATATCATCGAGCTACGAAGATCGATTAAACTCTTGCTTGAGCATACTGACTCTTATTTATTTATCCCTTGATTGATCTTTTAATAATCATTTATTTATACTTTCAATCAATATTTCACAAACTGATCCTTTCAAACATACTTTTGCAGGTCTGAACAAATTGCTTTGAGATATTTATCAGATGAATTTATTAATTTATGATACAAGCAAATACCGAAAATATAGAAATGGCTTGACACCAATAGTTGCTGATGAAGTTGCGATAAATAATATAGTGTCCTAAGAATCCTGTTATCCTTTGAATTAGTAATCATTCAATTTATTTTCTACAGAGGGGGCAATTACTCTTTAGTTTTATCCATTTCACCAGACATTTTTTATGGAAGACGTGCGAGCATTTGAGGCTGGGTATTTGTGAGTCTATATTCGTCTGGTTTTACTTGTTCTGATGTTCTCGTAGCAAATCGAGCACTATACAGGTTGGGAGCATCTTCGGTATTTCAGTTCCTGAATAACTTTCGATGACTTGATCTAGTATTAACATGAATAATACTTTTAGGGCCTAAGAATCTAGCAGAACCTACGACTCCCTTAGCAAGTCTTATACATTTGAAAATCGGAGGAAGAAATCATTGTTTATTCTAGACATCGCGAATGACCCTCCCTCAAATTAAAATTGGAAGTTTATCATGGGAGTTTGAAGCATCTGGGTCTGAAAAGATGGTACCTAGAGAATAATTTCGATGCTCGACTCTTCCTGCCTTTAATTCATGCTGCGCTACAAATAAAAAAATATATTATAACAACTGCCAACAGGAGCTGATAAACTTATGATACTAAATCAGCTAAGTTCACATACGCAAGAGCCCAAATCCGAATACCACCAGAACCTGAATGCGAATGATTTTATATAAACTTCATCCAATCTTTTTTCGATGGTAATCTATGCGGCTTATATCTTAAAGCTAGCTTACTATGCCCAAATAAAATGTGAGGGGCTCTGCGAATTTTCTGTATTTTTCAAAAACAATCCATACAGCAAGGACTATGATAGCTTATGCTTTTATCTAGTTTTAAAATTGAATGATTTTACTGATAGCTTTATCAGAGTTTGGCGCCTGCGAAAGTGTCAGGGGTGAACTTTTGTGCGGCTCCCATGTTTCCTTTGATTTTCATTTTGCCCTGCATGAAAGCGGTCTGTGGGTTCAAAGTTCGAGCGACCATAATATTATAAGCATCATCGTCAATCATGGAGAATGTGGCATCTGGCTTTCCTTCCTTTCCTTTTTTGACTGATCCTTTCCCGTTTTTAAGATCGATAGTCCAAGTGGTGGCAGGTTTCCCCTTGGCCGGAGAAATTTCGAAATGGTAAACATAACCAACTTTCTTGCAGATTTCTTCTCCTTGGGATTCAAGGAGGGCAGGGAGCTTATCGAAGAGTGCTTCTACTTTGAGGGCCATTGAAATCACGAATCTAAACAATATTAGATACCCATTAACCAATCAAATTAACATCATATTGGATATATAAGATTGCACATCATTTTGAATATATATTAAGGTGGTCGGATGTTCAATGGGCGTTGGGGTTGGGGTTGGGGTTGGGGTTGGGGTTGGGGTTGGGGTTGGGGTTGGGGTTGGGGTTGGGGTTGGGGTTGGGA
>NW_028281494.1:0-25000 GCF_059751285.1 Brachycentrus maculatus
TGGCGGTATAGACAGATGACGGATTTGTGTGTCGTGGTGCGATTATCTTGTCTGAAGAGCCAAGATGGATGTGCTTTTGGCTTTGTGTCGACATCAAATAATGACGTTTAATATTAGACATTGGAAAAGAGACGTCTCCCCCTTTTAATTATGGAGAGAATCCCAGCGGAAAGTTGATTAAAATAGGATAAAAGAATTATTAAGCAACGTTTATTCAAAGGTATTAAATTTGAATATAAAATCTTCAAAATCAAATGTGAACGTAGATTTTTACGATCAGATTAATTTTTTTATATTTTTTGGATGATATTGTGAATAAAATATATACTTAAAACAGTATTTTTAACATTTTTTTAAAAACAATCTTCAGAGTCTATTTTTAAACAAAATAAGTTGAATCTTACTGTTAAATTGACGACTCAACATTTTAACTTGAAAATAAAATTTGTGTCGGGTTGTGGTCCCGTGGTTAGTGTCGCGGACTCTTAAGTCAGAATTTCTCGGTTCGAGCCCACTCTACCACGATTTGATACCTATTTCTAATAATAAGCCGCTTAGGCTCACAGAAATAGTATGAAATTGAAATATGTGTGTAAATAAAAAATAATAATAAAAAAACGATTAATTCTCTTTAAGAAAAATTTAAATAATTATTTGAAAATAATTTAAATTTGCTTTTTTATTCTCACTGAAAACATTCTTTGTATGGAGATGTTCATAATATTTATTACTTCGCTTCGAAATATTGTTACTTTTACTATTTTTTTAGTTGCATAATTACTAACGAATTTTCATCCACGTATGAATAATCATAATTATAATAAAATGTTTCAAAAATAAATATCAAGTCACTTTTTGATTTTTTTACTGTTCAACAGATCTTTTAAGGTAAAACCTGAATGTTTTTTCTCCATTTAAAAAATATTTTAACACAAAAAAAAAAATTAACACTACCTTTTCTTCAAAATGGAAAAACAACACTTTCTGCTCCGTAGCGGGTAAATATTAAGTCAAAAATATGCCACTTTTGCTGGGATAAAGTACATTTTCTAGGCATTCCGAAAACATGCATAACTGAAAATTGACGGTTTTTGAAATATGACGTTGTTGAAAGGAGTGAGCGATATGTGGAACGAATAAGTGAGTTACAAAACGTTTTAACAAATTTATGAGTTGACTAAGGAAACCTTATTTTGGTTAAGCATTCAAATGTGGTCAAAATAATCGACGGATATGTATGAGGAATGCATGAATGTAGAAGGGGCAAGGAATGTTTGCAAAAACAGGGAATGAAGTGATGATATTCAATTCTCTCCGCCTACTTAGTTTGGAAGTTAATTAATATTTGAGAATTTGCAAGTAACAGTTTGCAAGTTCAATTTTCTAGGGAAGGAATTGTTATATTTTTATATCATTTTGAATTCTCTTGATCTTGGTACGATACACACAGACAACATCATGAAATTTCTGGTTTAGATTTACAGATCAACAAAGGAATGCAAGTCTAGAGTTTCTAAACCGGACCCGGGAATGTGGCAAGAGGTTTCAGAGGTCAACAAAGGGAAGTATCTCGCGCCAACGCCACGTCCGTCTCGCTCACCTCGCGTCACGATAGAAGCGTATTAGAGAGACATAGGTGGATAAAAAAGTAAAAATATTCCGCGCAGCTTGCGGTCCCTGCTTTTCATTCGTAGTAAAATTGCCAATATTTTTATTGTTATTACAGATAAACATCTAATAAAAACTCTGACTCAGTCTGATTATTCACGGTAAAATCGGGATACAATTTTATTTTGTTTACATTTTAAATGAATTAAAAAAAATGCTTTGCAAGAGTAGGTCTGTCCAGTGAAGCCCAGATTCTTCTGTATCAGATCCGAGGATGCGGTGGGACAGATTTCAATGACTCAGTGTGATTAAATAGAAAGAAATAAAAAGAAAGCGCACATTTCACAAATGTATAATTTCATAATGCTTGTGACGAAATCAAAATATTTAAAATTCACGATAAAAAGGATGCATTCGAAAACGTGGAAAATGTTTTGAAAGTGCCAGCTCCTGTTAAGAAGCACGATGTCTGCCACAAGGAAAGATTAGCATTACGTGTATTGTTGTAACGTTTAACTGATTTCAAAAGAACATATTCTTGCCTCAGAACAGATAAGAAATAATAAAATATATGTAAAACTCACGCGTGTCTAAATTTCAATGCAATTACTGAATAATGTGATTTAAAATTTTGAAAAAATAATTTTTAAATTTTTTATTAAGATGGATGTATGTATATATATATATATATATATATATATATATATATATATATATATATATATATATATATATATATATATATATATATATATATATATATATATATATATATATATATATATATATATATGTATATATACATATATAAATATATTTATATATATATATTTATATATATATATATATATATATATATATATATATATATATATATATATATATATACATATATATATATATAAATATATATATATATATATGTATATATATATATATATATATATATATATATATATATATATATATATATAAATATATATATATATATATATATATATATATATATATATATATATATATATATATATATATTTATATATATATATATATACTATATATATATATATATATATATATATATATATATATATATATATATATATATATATATATATATATATATATATATATATATATATATATATATATATATATATATATATATATATATATATATATATATATATATATATATATATGACTGCAACGTACCTTTAGTAACACATGCGCTGAAATTTCTTAATTTATTTACGCGAATGAATACACGCTTCAACATAACT
Organism: Brachycentrus maculatus; assembly: GCF_059751285.1. Classification (NCBI taxonomy): domain Eukaryota; kingdom Metazoa; phylum Arthropoda; class Insecta; order Trichoptera; family Brachycentridae; genus Brachycentrus; species Brachycentrus maculatus. The sequence continues at coordinate 2,892 of NW_028281494.1, forward strand.
GACGGCACAATCCTTTTCACAATGCAGGAGTTAATAATTTAATACTGAGCACACGTTTCATAGCAACGTGTGCATGTAGCACCGCACATCCTATCGCACAAGGCGGCACCGCACACCGACGCATCGGTAATTCGCAGCGACGCCCGTCGCGACGTCATGGACAGCCGGCGCGGCGTCGGCACTGCCTCTGCCACGAAGCTGTAAAACCTTTGAGTACTGCCACGCTGCACGTGTAACGTGAATGTAACAAGGACTTGTTTAAGTCTCAAGGAGATTTGCGAGGTTCTAATTGTGTTATTAATTTACTGAAACCTCTTTGATAATTATGCCTGCATGCAGTTTACTGTGACTGTAATTTAATTAAGTATTGCATAATTTATTTATATTCAAAATGAGCACCTAACTTAGAAAAATTAAATTCACTTTTATTTATTTTATTTGCGTTTATTTTTGTCATTTAAGATTTTTTTTTAAATACGTACGAGTATGTAAGGTTGTCGCAGTGAATTTTATTAATATAAATATATTACATACAATACACATTTCTTCGAATGAAAACTTCTCAATCGCAATATGTTGAGTAAGTGTAAATCTTTGTTCACAAATCACAAATCACGAATTTCATGAGAGTCTCTGATAAAAAAACACTTACTCAACTCAACCATAGATGGTGCATGGAACTTAATAGAACTTAAAAGATTTGAACCGATGCTAAAGCAATTTTTTATTCATTTATAGTATTGTACATATGAAAAAGTGAGTAAATTTAGTATTAGAATTGAAAAAAAATGTGATCATGGGTAGAATGGTAAAAATAACACGTGTATAAAGTGATCAATTAAACCGGGCCATAACAGGTCGTAAGCGCTGTTGATACCCAGATATTCTTCTTCATCTAAGTTGATATGTCAATTGAAAAAAATAATCTTAAAGTGTGATTTAAATTTTAAATGTATTAAAATAACGACAAGCTTTTATAGAACTTGAAGAAAAAAACACATTAAATTGATTGAATACAATTTTCCTTATTTTCGTGATTCTTCATAAAAATAATTGTAATCCTTTGAGTTACAAAGCAAAAGCGACAATTCGCTTGTATTGACACACATTTTCGAAATTTCATTACATTCAATCAAACCTAGCAAACATTTCCTCCATTCACATTGTTCAATATTAATCAAGACTCGCATTTTGATAAATATGTTTTTTGTATACGTGCCGAGAAAATAGGTCTTAGCAAAAAGATTGTTTAAATGGCATTGCTGGGCAAATAAAGCTAATATTATGTACACAGACACGTGTGTGTACTACAGTGTGGCGAGAGGTACAAAACCTCGAGCAAAAACACCGCTGTACGTGACTTAGAAAACAATACTTTTGTCCTGCGAGAAAGGATCCATTACTCTGGGGTGGAAAAACGGTTTGAAAATGGGCGGAGGCTCTCGGAGCTAAGTGGGTTTTGGTGGACAGGGCTGAAGGGAATTGTGAACAGTCCTTTTTTTCTTACAGCATTGTACATACGAAGAAGAGGGTGAAATATAATAAAAGATATGATACAAAAAAAAAACATTCAATCTAGATAAATAAGTGAATTTCTAAAATGGCGTTGATTTTAATATGTAGCTATTACCATTGCACGAAAAATTCTTCTACTTTTTGCAATATTTTGCATAATTTACGCGTTTTTAACTGAAATCTTATTTATTAAAACATATTATTTAACGATAATATGTATTTTGCGCGTTATAAAATTTTACGTAAGCAAAGATTACAAAGGTGATAGTAAATAGACGAAGTATCGATATATGTAACATCATGTCCGTATTTTAAAATGTTATTTAACTAGATTCCTGTAATTGTATATCAACTAACGAGTAATGTAGTTAACAAAGCTTGTCTAGAATTTTAGATGTTAAATCAGTATTTGAAGCAAAAAAACACTTCTCTAATTTTGCGAAAGAAATTTTATTTTAAGTTTCTTATTAAAAAAAAATTACTAACGTAATATCCATACGACGCTTCCCAGCAGGTTTAGGCAGGTGAATCCAATGTCAGTTTCAACTTTAATTTTGTGATTCATTGATTTTAGTAAAGAAATTATTTAAAGGAATTTTTTACAATGAAATATGTTGTATTGCTTGCAAAATTGGAGTTGAAAAAAAATTATTCCTTTGCCGATAAAGAAAACAGTGATTGATTCTTTTATAATGATTGATTCTTTGTAAAATGTTACTTTGATAACAGTAAAATGTACAACATTTTGTGCACAAAAAGTGTGTCCAAATACTTGTTCACAAAATCTGGATTATCTCCAATTACAGGAGGTATTTTCATATTATTTTTTGACATCTCATCAAGATGAAGAAGAATATGGACGTCTGGGCATTTACGGGGCTGAAGACCGTCATAGGCTGGTTTAAGTGAATTGGTTCATATATATAGAGCTTCCGAGAATTTGAGTAGTGTGGTTGTCAATAATGGGTAGAATTGGTGAATGTTACACGTGTGTAAAGTGATCACTTAAACCAGCCTATGACGGTAGTCAGCCCCGTAAATGCCCAGACTTCTATCTTCTTCTACATCTTGATGAGATGTCAAAAAATAACAGTAAAATGTCATTTGATTTACCTTATATTTTCACTTTTTATACAACGTAATAAAATTAAATACACATGTTATGTAGTGTAAGTTGTTCAATAATCGTCTGTGGTGTAATATTGAAATTCGCCCAGCATTTGGCCCGCAGAGTGAAATGTTCCGCACGCCAGTTCGAACAACTCGATATGAGTTGCAAACGTTTGCTAGCTGAAACCAGTTTAAGCCAAGCCGGCGGCTAACACGATCCATACAGAAACAAGGGAGACTGTTTGTGAGTTCTGCATGAAAGCCAAATTACTGAAATGCATTATACTAAAGTTAGTAGCTGTATTAACCAATGTACAAGTACGTACTAAGTTGATCAAAATTCGGGACTTGTCTACGTCGTTTCGGAGGCTCTATACTATATACAGAGACACGGTTTTGTTAGTCTTTGTATTGTAAATTCGCGTTATGAATATTGTGCATTACGTCTTTGATTCGATTTCTAGATCAATGCAAATGCAAATTAATTAAATCAAATATGTTTTGAATACTGAAAGCATTAACTTTGTGGATCATATTGATATATTATTATAAATGTGAATGAATAAAAAAACAAATTTCTTTTCTTTCCTTTTATTTCTCAAAGTAATATAAAAATCAAATATATTTAAATAAACTGATTTGATATAATAACTCTAGACCAGTATCTCATCTTAAGCCTAAACTTAACCCTTGGTTGCATCGTGTATCAATTTTGTTACATGGCCAAAAGTTAAAACTATATCAATATCTTATAAGGATAACCATTGCGTGTTGCTGCAAATTTGATACATAAGTACTTTCTCGATTTTTCCTTGTTAATGTTTTTGTTTTTTTTTTCCTCAGATAAAATATATTTTTTAAAAACTGAAATGCATGTCATGTAATGAAGGGTTTTAATGAAAGAAAATAAGCAAGAAAGCGATTATTTAGAGTCTAGACAATCTCTTTCTTGCTCATTTTCTTTATTTAGTTATGGATTAAGATATTGTTGATATATATAAATAAATATATACATATATACATATATATATACATATATATATATATATATATATATATATATATATATATATATATATATATATATACATATATATATATATATATATATATATATATATATATATATATATATATATATATATATATATATATATGTAGTGCTTGTATTACTAATACTTCACTAGAGACATCTATTGTGAGATGAAAAAAGCTTTTTTATTAAGCAGAAACTCTTTCAATTGTATGTGAAGTCCGAATCCTGGATCATTATCACATCCATGAGAAATTAGCTTATAATTTGACTTATAATTTTAATAACGCTTATAATTTTTATCTCATACTTTAAGCTTATAATTTATTTAACTTAAAATAAAACATTCAAAATGGTTAGCAAAAATATAAATTCCTTATCTTAGAGACGAATTTTTAATTTTAAATAATATGTACAAATATGTATATATACCTACATATAAATTGTATATTGTATGTTGGCCAAAAATTGTTTGCAACATTTTGGATTTCTTACTTTTTATTTTAAATGAATATTTGAATCTTAAGGATTGCTTAAAAACTTTGTAAATTTGAGTTAGCATAGTTCTGTTCTGAGTAGTGGTCCTAAGAAAACTTTAAGCTATAAACCACTCTCTGGGAAAGGAAAAGTTTGTATCAAAACGTTATATTCAACGTTTCTGCAATGTATTTTGAAATAAATTGAATTTAAATATTACACTTTATTCACAAAAAAAACGAAAACGAATAAATGATAAATAGGTATGAATATTGTCACAATCTTGCAACATTTTAGTAATCTACATGATAAAGCAAAATTTTCCTTTTAATTTTCTACTGGCTCTGATAGTTCTTCCTTATCAAGACATTAATTATCCTACGGTATTGTAATCTCACAGAAACCATATATTTGTTAACATAGGTAGATACAGTTTGCATTTAAATGATATATTTTTTTTCATATATCGTAGTCGTCCAGGAGAAAGTGACCAAAAAACAAAAAATGTTCAGGAGGGCCATTTAAGTCACTTTTGCTTGGCAAAAAAATTAACATTAATGCATTTAGTAATTTTTAACAAGTCCATATAATATACTTCCGAGTTCAAAATCCTTTGGGATTTTTTCAGGGCAATGGTGGGTAGATTTGGTGAAAATCATACGTGTATAAAGTGATATAACGTATCACAGGTTGTTAGCTACATATGTAAATGCCCAGATTTCCATATTCTTCTTCATCTATGTTGAGATATCAAAAATTTAATTAATAACCACTTTGTGGAGATAATCTTGATTTGTGTTTGGGCACACTCAAATTGTTTTTCTCAAAATTTTAATAACTGCTTTAAGATGTTTGTATATTATCATTTTCCAAATGTAATCTAAGGTTTTGCAAGCGCCAAGGTGTGCCTACTCAAACTGTATTCACGGCGAGAACTTGGTAACTCGCAAGTACAGTGTAATACCCTTTAATACTGACACTATTTGTATGGCGTTGCATTACAATAAATTTACACTTAGAACATTTATGCTCGCAACAGTCGACTGCAATATTTTAAATGCAAAATTTAAACATAATAATGTTCGAAACAGTTGAATGCAGTTTGGGAGCGACGCTTAGCATTTCTACAAATACCTAGCATCGTACAAATAAAGTCGTAAAATTATTTCCAGTGTTTGTTTTTGGAATACGTTGGTACAGAAAAAATGCATTGTGCTTTGAGAGTGAAATAAAGTAAAAAAATTATGTATTATTTAATTTTTATTTTATTATATTTTATACCTTAATATGACATATCGCTCACTCATTTCAAGAACGTCATAAATCAAAAAACTTGATTTTTCAGGAGAACGTTTTTAAAGATTAAAAATATAACCCAATGTTTTCAAAATAAATATCAAGCCAAATATTGAACTTTTTTCTGTGCAACAGATCTTTTAAGGTAAAACCTGAAGGTTTTTTCTCCATTTGAATAATATCAAGTATATTTAAAAAATAATTAAACAATACCTTTTCTTCAAAATGCAAAAACAACATTTTCTGCCCTGTAGCGGGTAAATATTAAGTTAAAAATATGCCTCTTATGCTGGTATATAGTACATTTTCTGCGCACTCCGAAAACATGCACAACTGAAAATTGTCAATTTTTGATTAATGACGTTCTTGATAGAAGTAAGCGATATGTATTTGTTGAATTTCTCCAATTTGACCATATAATAGGTATTTTATTAACTATTATTAACCGGTCACGAGTTGTTGTGGCTCAATGCGATTAAAAAGAAAATAAATAAAATAGGAAACACATTTCTATTATGTAATTTCACAATGCTTGCGAAATAACGAAAATATGTAAAAATACATATGGAACAACCACATACAATATGTAATTGAACACATTAAAAATGCTAGGTGATAGAAGCTGCCGAAGAATACACTGTCTACAATGAGCAATATTAAATTCGAAAGATGGCGCTACCATTGGTGTATGAAAAGGTATTAAAGAACATGTTTTACATGCCATAAGTGTATGTATGTTAAACTCGCTGTATTTGATAGAAAGTTGTGTCGAAATTAGTGAATAACCTTAGGAGATTCATTTCTGATACAATTCTATTAGGGATTTAGATACGTAAGCAGTGTATATATATATATATATATATATATATATATATATATATATATATATATATATATATATATATATATATATATATATATATATATATATATATATATATATATATATATATATATATATATATATATATATATATATATATATATATATATATATATATATATATATATATATATATATATATATTTATGACTCATCGCGTGATAAACATAAAAATACTTGATACGTAGAATTGATAGTTGCTTAAAAATGATTTAAATAAAAGCTTGATGAGATTCAGAATTCAATTATACCGTTAAAAATAACGAGTCCTAAATAAACAATCGAGTTTACTCACAGAGAGAGAAACAATATTGAATTTGACATTCATTGGATGCTTTCCAAAAATAAATCCGAACGTGCTTGCGAAAATGATTTAAAATTTAAAGCCAAAGTGGAAAATCGTTTCATTTTTCCTTGAATTGACTGTATATATATATATGGAATATTTACAAAAACTTAGGTTGCAAGCTTGATAAACAATTGGATTCAGTTATGAAAATAAACAAGGCCTGTTCAATTAATACGTAGATTGACGACATAAATAAAATGTGCTTGATTTAAATGTTTGATGTCTAGGTCCCCTTCAAAATATTCACCTTCCAGACGCACACACATCTACCTAAGATGTTTCCACTTTTGGAAACAGGCCTCGAACGTTTTTTATGGTGTCTTTTAGTTCCTTTGCATTTGCTTAATCGAGAACTGCCGATGGATATTTAGTAGAAGACACCCTGGGCGATAGGATTCTGATGCTTTGTAAAAAAAGAAAAGCTTTATTTAAGCTCTCATGAGGGATGCGAAGTACACAGTCTACTCAACTAACCCTTTTTTACTTGACGGCAACTGTAACTATATATTGCTCAGCTCTACGTCGTATTTCAAACCTGTCAAACCATCATTCTAAAATTCTTTCCACTTATGGAAACAGTCCTGGAATGCTTATTTTGTGATGTCCTTCAGCTTTTTCGTCGCATTTGCCTTAATCTCGGAAATCGTTTCAAATCTTCTTAATTTCAAAGATTTTTTGAGTTTAAAGAATAAGAAAAAGTCACACAGAGCAAGATCAGGAGAGTATGTGAGTTGGGAAGAATAGTGATTGTGTGTTTGGCCAAAAACTGAAAAGGGCTAAAGCTGATGAACATCACCTTCAAAAGCGTTTCAGGACTATTTCCAAAAGTAAAAACACCGTTAGAGTATTTTATTTATTGTTTCGGCATTAACTTTGTGGTAAGACATGTTACAATAATTAAAGAAAACACTTCGTTTTTTACCACTTGAGTTTTATTATAGACTACATGTTTCAGAAGCTAAACTTCCATCATTCAGGTCTGTATAATAACTACATATTATACTCTGTTATTATACAGACCTGAATGATGGAAGTTTAGCTTCTGAAACATGTAGTCTATAATAAAACTCAAGTGGTAAAAAACGAAGTGTTTTCTTTAATTACCGTTAGAGTAAGTGTGTATGTCGGACAAGACATGTGACTTCTACATAAAGAACATTTCGTTTTTTATACGTCTACGTTATCTACGTATTTTTTTAACAGCCTACGTATAAAAAGAGATATGAAAGTTAATTTTTTTTTGCCTAACGTCCAAGTGACTCTGAAATCTAGCTACGGCTTATGCAACACCGCTTATCATGACCCTACTTAGACTTCAAATTTTTAAGTTTCATAGCATATGCCATGAGTGGATTTACACTTTATGTTTAAAGTTACTATAATTTCCTGTAATTTATGAGTGAAAATTCTAGGCAAAAACACTCAGGCTAAAAATTAACTCGTTCTTACCCCTATTTGGTTCCCCTTTAGCATCTCTTAAAAGGATATGGTCTCCATCTTCTCTCCTCCATAGTATCCTGGGAGCAGGTCTACCTTGGGCTTTGCACTTAAGGGGTGCCTCTCCGCCTTCCTCCACCTCAACATCCCCTGAAGATTCTGCATCCACAATGTCCGGAGGTACTGAAAAAAAGAAGTGTTATCTAGATAATCAATTTGTTGAACAAAAACAAAGTCAATAACATTTCAAAGATAAAAACATAATTTTCAGTTGTTAGACAAGTAGCAGTTTTATCAACAACTATTTGAATCCGGTCAAGCATTGCTAAGACTATTTTTTATGGAAATGAAAGAAAATAGCAAATAAAAATACGCACGTATTCAAATGCAGCGTTGTGTCAAAAATATCCAAGTAATCCGTGGATAACATTTCGAATTTTGAATAAACGAACGTTTACAATATTAATTAGCATATTTAGATCACAATCACGCCACTTCTCCGCAGGGGTAGGCAGATAGAATAGAACACTAAACCAATATGTCTTTGCAAACAATCTTCGTCTCTTCCACATTCATTCATCTCCTCATACATATTAGTATACGCCGATTATTTCTACCTCCAACGTGATCATATGATGATAAAAACGTTATATTAGTTTTTAAAGATAGACTGTAAACAAAAACTTAATTTTTCAATAAACAATAGGTTGTCCAGTGCACTTTTAAAGGTTAATATCCCACCTAAAAACAGTTTAAAATAATCTCGTTTGTTACATTTACGTCACGAAAAACCTTTATTTTTTCAGTTTATTCTAAATGTAATGTTTGCGCAAATGGCACGATTTGTAAAGCTCGGTCCGCAAAAAATCGATTTGATGTTATCACAAAATATAAGAGACTTCTCAATCTGATTTTTCACGAAACATCAAGTCGTTCCAGAGAGGAAATTGATACTCTGAAAAGAGACGCATGCACGAATGACGTTTCCTTTCAGGGCCTTCACGATGCTGAATAACTTTCAGGTTTTGTAATGAAACTCAACCGGGACATGCGAGCGAAGCAGACTAGGGTATTTGAGCAAAGTGTCAGACTTGGGAAGACTCTTCTCCGTATATCAAGAATTCGTGGAACTTTATTGTGCAAACTTGCAGCAAAATGGTAAATGTGTATCTCTTTCTCTTTATTAAAGTGAGGTCTTGAAGCCCTGAGTAAAATTGTTTAAAGCCGTTTTAATTACTTCGCCTCCACTGCTTTATTTTCTGCGGCGTGTTTTATTGTATTATATTTATACTTTTAATAGTGCTTTGGAGGCTTAAAATACCATAAAAATACTATAATATAAAAACTTAGTTACTCGTAAAACATCGTAAATTTAAGATTTTATTTTGATATCATTTTTTTCTTAAAGACGCTGGGATTAAGAAGGAATATTTACTTTAAAGTTGAATTTTATTTTTCTTATTTTTCTTATTTTAAAATTTATAAAATGTGTTTTCAATAACTAACATTTTGATTAATATTTTTACTTTTCAGGCATTATAAACTGTATTTTTTTGTTTTTACAAAAAGCAATGTTCAATTTTTTGAATTTAAATATAAATATTTCTGTAGGACCAGTGTTTATAAGACCACTTTTGAGTTAATGATTTTTAATTTGACTAGTTTAAATAGTATCCGTAAAAAAGTTTTATCATTTGCAGTTAATATTTTCACCTGTTATTGAGAACATCCGCAAATCTCAAAGCAAGTCATATTTATATAAATAAATTCAAAAGTGGTTGTAAACAACTGTTTTATTTTTATATATAAATCTTTATATTATTCGATATAAAGATTTACTTAGTAAATATCACTTTTTCTTAAAATCTATTACGCACGTGTTTAGTTGCATTCTACGTTATTTTTACATACGGTGTTTGAAAATGATACGGAATGCATTGAAACGCGTGTCGCAATAGATTTTAAGATATACCAAGTATGGTATATACCAAGTAAAATATAAATAAGAATGCTAAATTTTTTTAAAATTTATTATTAGATTAAAACCAATATTTTTAGCTTTTCCACTTTTTTATTTGACCAGCGACCGGGTTTCGTCGTTACCGACATCATCAGACTGGTCACCAGTCTGATGATGTCGGTAATCATCAGACTGGACACCAGTCTGATGATGTCGGTAACGACGAAACCCGGTCGCTGGTCAAATAAAAAAGTGGAAAAGCTAAAAATATTGGTTTTAATCTAATAATAAATTAAAAATGCAATTCCATCACGAAGTGTCAGTGGATAATATAAATCTATTAAAAAGAATGCTAAAATAAAAACCTAGGTATATATTTTTAAATGCTTGTTTGTTATAAATAAATATTACTTTATTTAAATTCAAGGGAAAAGAAATGTTTGGTTGATATTTTAATTCATCTCTTGGGGTTGTAACACTATAAAACTTATATAATCCTACAGTGAAAAGTTAAGTGGGCTATTACGTAATTTTGTGCTTTGTTTATATTATTTGGAATTTTTCTGAATAGCACAAACAATAGCGTTATTTTCACGATCTACTTAATTTATTTTAAATTAGTACTTTTAAGACTTTTTACGTTTTTTTTGTAGAGCGCGGGTGGTGTAGTAAAATTTTACATTATTCTAGTAAATTGTATTTTAATATTTTGTTAGCAAGTACGTCGAGCAAGTATGAAATGTAATTTTTACACGAGGAAGACTGCTAACGTTCTTGTTCTAGTTTTGTCTATTTTTTATGTAGAACGCAGATGATGTTTTATAATTTAACCTTATTATTTTTTATCGTTAGTTAATACAAAAAACGGATATCAAAGAAGGATGAAAAAAATGTTTTTCATCTCAATTCCTCAAAATTGATATTCTACGTACATATTTATGTTTTACATTTCTTAAAACATATTTGTGTAAGAAAATAATTTTAAAACATAATGCAAAACCAGTTGAAGTTCTGTCATAATTTTATTTTAATGATTATTTTCGTATGATAATAACCAAATAACTTTTTAAAATTTATGTAATTACTAATAAAACTAATGTAGAGGATAATTAATTTAAATTTTTAATCGTAAAATTTAAAAAAAAGTTTTTTTTTCGTCTTCTTAACTTTGTTCGAACCCAATGGTGCGATAGGGCACTGGATCCCACAGAATCAGTTTAATCTTGATCGTTATATATACTAATAAAAATTAATGATCTCTGCACTAAAGGTGATAGAATTTATATACGATTATCCTGGTAAGGTAACAAGGATAATCTACAATAAATACTATAGTGATAAATCACTTTAATTTATTGTGGCCCCCCTTGACGAAAACTCGGGTCCTCGCGTACGGTTGACGAATACGTTTACACTACACTACCTAGACCGATTTATTTTACGTCTAGCTAAATATCTATTTAGTATGTGAAGCTTAATCTAACTTGTTTTTTGGTTTACAAAGAACACGGTAGCGCAAAAAAATCACCCTATCTTAAGATGTTACAATTTTTGCAAATAGCGTTGTAGGTACATCAATTATATTTGACATTACTAAACTAAATAGCTGTAGTATAACAAATATGAATTGGCGCAGAGTTCATCTTACAATATTGTTATAAAATAACTTTTTTACAAAAAAAAATAGTAAATGTTATATTTATTTGAAACTTAATATTTTTTTCAGTTAATTAAAAAAATGATGATATCCATCAAGTGGCTGCCGCCACTGTAAATATGCATTTGTGCACGCTTTATCGATTTGTTTGTTTACTGCAGCTGTCCAGTTTACAAATATAAAACACGATTGACATACGACACCGTTTGAAAAAATTATAACATCTTCCGATAGGGTGATTAATTTTGCGCCCTGAACACGATAATTTAAATTTAAGGCAAAATTTTTCTCTTTCTACACACGCAAAGGATGTGTTATGTGTTTCATTATATTTGGACAGTGCTGTGTAAGTTAGTGAGTTATTTCACATGAGCAAATATAAACTTTAGGCGCTGACGTGAGAGATATAGCCTTAGAAAGCAAAATACTAGGAGCATAATAATACATTGTAGTGCAGGATGCAGCGAAATACCTCTCAAGATATAATTTGGAGAATGTAATAAATTTTCTGGATCCATAAACAACGTTTTGATGAAAACTGCTACACATTGTACTACATAAAATATATAGCTGCCTGACATATCGCTCACTACTTTCAAGAACGTCATAAATCAAAAATCGTCAATTTTCAGTTGTGCATGTTTTTGGAATGCCCAGAAAATGTACTACATCCCAGCAAAAGAGGCATATTTTAAACTTAATATTTACCCGCTACAGGGCAGAAAGTGTTGTTTTTTGCATTTTGAAGAACAGGTGTTTTATAATTATTTTTTAAAATAAAGTAGTTATTTTTCAAATGGAGAAAAAACCTTCAGGTTTAACCTAAAAAGATCTGTTGCACAGTAAAAAGTTTAATAAGTGGCTTGATATTTATTTTTAATAAATTGTATTATATTTTTAAACTTTAAAAACGTTCTCCTGAAAAATCATGTTTTTTGATTTATGACGTTCTTGAAAGGAGTGAGCGATATATAAAATAGAACCCACTCGGGGATCCAAAATAAATGATCTGAAAAAATATTTTATGGAAAGATATGTATGTAGTGTTTAGTCATATTTTCTTATTTAGTTTTTACCTTATGTTTTTAATATTTTCTCATCTGTTATATTTTCTCATTTTTTATATTTTTTCATTTATTCATTTTAAATATGCTTCTTATGCCTATTTATTATACCTGTTAATTGTTTTTATATTTTTCCATATATTAGTTGTGGTTATTTTCTTAATATTTTTTTTTTAACTTTATTATTTGTGTTCCTGTCTTGTTAACCTTAATCCCATGTCCCAAAATGAGAAATATAAATTACTCATTGGGAATATTATATTTATGACTTATGTATGCAATCTGATTTGAAAAATATATAAATTAATAAAATTAAATAACGTTTGATAATGACCTCGATGGAGTGAAATGTCAAGCTTTCGCACAATCAGTGAAAAATATGTCTCAGTAATTGATTGGGCTGTCACTTAGAGGTAAAATCTATCCATTTTTTATTTATGTTTCACTTTGTAAACAATAGTTGTATTTACAAAGTAAAACTAAATTTTAAAAATATGTCAATACCAAAAAAAATCACAGGTTTATTTAACAAGTAATAAAAAATATTTAAACTTATTCATCTATTAACATACCTACTTAAAATATTTCATAAGTTAAATTTAAAACGAATAGATAAAACTGCATTATAACTGAAAAACAAGTTTAAAAAGCATTCTTTGTGTTTATTTTGTGTAAAATACTACACGCTTTAGTTTTAAAAGAAATTATTTTATATTATTTTTTGACATCTCATCAAAGATGAAGAAGAATATGGAAGTCTGGGCATTTACGGGGCTGACGACCGTCATAGGCTGGTTAAAGTGATCACTTTACACACGTGTAACATTCACCAATTCTACCCATTATTGACAACCACACTACTCAAATTCTTGGAAGTTCTATATATAAGAACCAATTTAGAATACTTGTTCTTGAATTAACTCCTGTAATTGGAGATAATCCAGATTTTGTGAACAAGTATTTGGACACACTCAAAATGTTGAAATTATTTAAATAACATGTATCCGGATTCCAAGAACTGGTACAAAAATATTTTTCCATCAATTTTCTAATGGCGTCTAGAAAAAAGAGTTCAATTCGACCTTGAACTATGAGAATAAATCTTAGATCCCGACCTTGTGAATAACATATGGAGCATATATTTGGAATAAGAAATAGTAAATATATACAATTATTGGATTAAGGCTGTGGTTTTATATTACTTAGGCTTTATATTTCCAAAAGAACAAGAGATCCAATAAAGTATTCGTTAGATTTTGCCATAGCGTCTAAACAGGTTCGTAATTTAAGACAATGAGTAAAACAGGGGAGCCAAACCGGTGGTCCACAGGTATTTTGGGAATAAAGGGATTGAAAAAAATCAAGTTGCGTTTTTAGTCATTTTGCATTTTCTTCGCTTATAAAGTAGTTTGCAAAATAATCTATTGTACCTACCGTTAAATTAAATATACATAATTTGCATTTTTTTACTTTTATACGAAAAACTCTTACTCAAGAGTTAGAGTTTTTCGGTTCAAATCCACTCTAGCACAATTTGATACCTATTTTTAAAAATGATCCGCTTAGGCTCACATAAATAGTATTAAAATGAAGTATTATATTTTTGTAAATAATAAAAACAAAAATATTTATTTTTTACTAAAAATAATAATAATTATAATCTCTCTTACAATAATTTTACCAAATAGTTGCTATTAATGTGTGTATTATTTTGTTAATAAATCAGCCATACTGTGGAACTATAAACCTTGTTCAAAATATATAAAACATGTGACTTCTGTAAAAAAGAAGAATAGATCACTACCGACAGTAAAAAAATAAATTATTTACTTGTATATATCTGCATCCAATATTGCATAGGACACTACGGTATTTTACACATTACAGTATTTTAAACCAACCAAAAGTCAACTCGTGAGCGGAACCAACTTAGATAGTAAAAAATACATCACACAAATCTATACTTTATAAAAAAGGATATTTGTGCGTTGAGAATGAGCAATAGTTTTTTTTAAAATTCGCAAAAAAAATGTGTTGAAATAATAAACTGAAATGTTAAATAAACAAAACAGCTTTAGTATAAAAAGTTTATTCTTAAACAAAGTTTAAAATTTAAAGTTTATTCTTAAACAAATTAATGAGGCGAATGTTAGTGGGAAAAGAAGCAGAGGAAGACCGAGAAAAACATGGCACGATCAGGTATGCCAAATACTTGAAAGTGGTCAGGTTAGGAGTCGTAACAATCGGCGGGTATGTGTGAGGAGATGCATGAACGTGGAAGAGGCGAAGAATGTTTGCAAGGACAGAGTGGTGTGGCGCTCTATTCTCTTTGCCTACCTCTGCGGGGAAGCGGCGTGATGGTTAGTTAGTTAGTTAGTTTTTATTCTTAAATAACAAAAGTCAATAAATTGTCACAAAAGTGAAAATGCTTATAACCTCCTAAGCTTAGTGGTTAGCGTATTTGGTTACAGAGCTGGACGTTCCAGCTTGATTTCCAGGGTGTTCAAAATGAATATGTGTGATTTTTTCTCTCATATGTATTCAATATGACTGTGGACTGGTACAAGAAGTGCAGGGCTGACCACCTTGTCTTCATGCAATTAACGATCAAGATAACACTGCATCGCTTCGATTCAGTGCCCTTTGCACCACTGTGTTAGAATAAGGGTTACGAGAAAAAAAAATAAAATAACCATACGGGTATAGAAAAATTTAAGTGAGTGGTTTTCAAATATTTTTACAGATGATTCTAAACGTGTTCAAATTTTGCGCAGTGAATTTCAATTTTCATCCAAAACTTTCATTTTGATGATAACGGGTGCTTGAAAAAAAAAGGTTTAGATTCCCTGGTTCGTTTTCTAAGAAAATCTTTATTTATGAAGAAGTCCTTCGTTTCGCATTAGAGTTCCCGAACAACATACCTGACTTGAAATATTACACCACAAATTACACGACCGTCCACGTGACGCCTTTTTGGTATAAATGAAGGGAAAAATAAAAGAAAGGAGTGTAGGATGGCTGATAATTCGGAAAGTTCTCGAACGTTAATACTATAAAGTTCCGAGTTGGCCGCCATGTGTAATATCAGTGCCTCGCAGCGATGCAATTTCTCAATGCGAACGGTACACTTGAGGCTTGTATCATTCGATACTATTTTAATATGGGAAAAGTTTTCGTCTCGCCCTTCAAAGTGCCATGAATATTTGTAATGACTTGGAGAAAAGTTGAAAAAACGATAATTGTGATATTCAAATGTGGGTTCAGCTATGACGGTCGTAAGCCCCGTAAATGCCCAGACTTCCATATTATTCTTCATCTTTGTTGAGATGTCAAAAAATAACTTTGTTTTATTGTCTATGTTCCCATTTAACAATGTCCCGCCCCTAAAACCCCCCCTCTTTACTTATCACCCCCACCCATCTCTATATAATATTTATGAACCTGAATATTTTTGTTGCTCGTTTTTGTAATCACCTGTTGATGAAAACATCCGTTGTTGTGTGCAATAAAATAAAACTCAATAAGTTGTACTATGCAAGTGTTTAATTTAAAAAAAATCAACACATCATTCCACAATGTTGATGCCAAATCAATTAAAAATACTTTTTAACTTTTTTTTTCGTTCGTAAAATACGTTTATTATCTTAACAAAAAAAAGTTAAAAACTTTGTTTTTAACCATTTTCATTGGTACTTTTTTCTCTAACCAATTTCGATAAGAACCTTGTCATCATCAGGGTTAAACGTGTTTTGTTTAACCCTGTTGTAGTACATGTTTAACCCTGATGATCACAAGATTCTTAGAAACAATTTATTTTTTATTTAAAAATTGCTCCACAAAGTATCTGCAAAAAACATTCAAGAAACGCTTATTATCGCTCAAAAAAATTAAACGATCAATCCAAATTATTTTGAACCATAAGCATTAGTATAAAGTATTGTAAAAATAAGATTTATTATCATTTTAAAGTTTCCCTCGTTACCGAGAAAGCCACAAAGGCGAGGAAACATTCGGCGTAATGAGTAAAAATGTAACAAGACTAAGTTAAGCATTTTTCTTTCAGTTTGCTCAGCTGGGAGAACCGCCCCTAAGTCCAGTATTCCCACGGGATTACCCATTACAGTTACAGAATGACACGGCTAAATACTCGAGGACACGGCTGTAGAATTGTTGTTTGCTTAAGCCAGTACTTAAGAGACTGAAAACACTCTGCGGATAAATGAAATCCAAGAAGATGAAAAAACACTTAAAATCTCACATTGGTCTTTTAATTTGTCTTTCACGGAAAACGGTTAGCTTAAATATTCTACAGAATGGATTATGAGCTTTTCACGCTTTATTCCCATTGAGTTTCACTTTATTTATATTTTTTATCAACAAAAATAAATAAAATTATCTATGATACATTAACATGGTAAATATCACTTATTTCATAGAGTTTTGATGCACCTCACATCATGTTAAGACCATCGAAACATGCGTCACAAAAAAATATTAATTTTATTTTTATTTTTATTTTAACTTAATGTAAAAAAAATATGTACATTGGCAGACTATTGCTAAGTAGCAATATCTTTCGAGTAACCAAAAATCAGACTAGTGATATTGATCGAAAACGTTTGATACCTTATATGTAGCTATTGGCAGTCAGAGGGTAGATAGTGCTTGAGTATAAATTATAAATTAGAAATAAAAAGAAAACATAAATCACTATTTGCTGCTGTATTTAATGATGCAACAACTTTATATTAAATAGTTATGAAAATTATAAATTGATGAAAATATTTCGCAAAGGAAGTAGATACTTTAGGAGGTGGAGAAAAAACGAAGCAATGAAATTTGATGGACAGTTAGGATTTTAATAATAGATAATAAATTTACCAAGTTAATTATGAATTTTAAAATGAATAAAAATAGCTACGTGATTGCCAAATTAATTGATGTATGAATATTAACGAAACATTATTTTGTTAATAATCCGAGGTTTAACGCAGTGAAAGGTTGATTAAAATATGAAGTAAAAAAATAAAACCAGAATGTTATTCAGTGAATTTACTTTCGATACTTTGTTGTTTGTAGTAATGGGTTCGTCTGTCGTACAACCGGGTGCTATGATAATTCTAGTATCCAGAAAATTATTGAATATGCATGACCAATTTGCAATGAGCGCAAGGTATAGTTCAACATTTTAATTGGTCATAATTCACTTTGTTACAGTTCAGTATCCCTGATTCCTATCTCCATCCATTGGTGTATAGGGCATTTTTATCATTATTTATGTAAAGTCACAGTAATCAGATCAATTTTCTTACAATTGATCTAAAAAGTTCAACAAAATAAAAATTATAATGCCGTTAGTAATATTATTGATTGATTTGGCGTTAACTTTGTGGAATACTTTGTTGTTTACTTTAAAAATTAAACAGTTGTACAATACCACTTATTGAATTATATTTTATTACATATGACTTGTTTTGAAAACTACAACTGTTTTCATTAACCAGCTGTTTTCATTAACTAAAATTAACGAGCAAAAAAATAATTTCAGTATATATTACATAGAAGTGGGTAAATAAACGGAAGAAGTACGGGGGGTCTAAACCCCCCGTACTTTTTTTGTAATAGGGCAGGGTTTTTGTAATAGGAACTTTTGTAATAGGAATTTTTGTAATAAGGCAGGGTTTTTGTAATAGGAACATGGATAATAATGGTGACGTATTTTGGAAAAGCTCATTTTTAATTAATTTTTTATTAGAAAACATATCAATAAAATAATATAATTTAATTTTTTTACGGTTGCTTAAATACATACGTTGATTAAAATTCTGATATTTAGTTAGGTCAATATAAAATATTAATATAAAGTAATTTCCACTATTAAATAACATCATTTTGAGTGTGTTCACAAATCTGGATTATCTCCAATTATAGGAGTTATTTTTCGTTTTATTTTTTGACATCTCATCAAAGATAAAGAAGAATATAGAAGTCGGGGCATTTACGGGGCTAACGACCCATTTGATCATTTTAGACACGTTTAAAATTCACAAATTCTACCCATTATTGACAAACACATTACTCAAATTCTTGGAAGTTCTATATATGTATATGAACCAATTTCAAAACATTCTTCTTGAATCGCTACAACTTTACTAAACACAACTATTAGTGACATGAAAAGAAGCTTTTTATTGAGCATAAACTCTTAAATAAAATTAACTGGTCAAAATTTTTAGCTAAAATAACAAAAATGTTAATTATATTTTCTGGCGTTTCTCATGTTATTCCAAGAATTCGGACCTCATATACTGATATTCGTTTTAGATTAAATTTTTTGCGTTTAGGGTCAATGTGTTAAAAAAATAGTGTTTTACTTGATTTTAAATTATACTTTACATTCATATTTGGGTACTTGTAAAATAAATAATCGAATATATCTGGCATTTCAGTTGGTTGATATAACACAAGTACTTTTTGCATGACCACATCACGAATACTGATCACGAATTAATTCTTATCCTTGTGATCGTATGTTTTCTTCTAATATATTTTTTTCTTTCTTGAGCAGTACTCCAATCAAATTAAAGTTATATTGTGGGTGTACGTGGGTGTACGTGGGTGTACGTGGGTGTATGAAGTTAAATGTTGATGTGGAGTATGCGGTAGGCGTAAATAGACATATATTCTGATATGTGGGTGTCGAACCCAATGCTTTTTTGCGAAAAATCAGCCCTTGTTTTCTGTACGTAATAATACGTGATCTAAAATTAAGTATTGATTTCTGTCCCAAGGAAAACTTACTTGATGATAAAAATTAAACGAAGATGAGATTTTTTGAACAATTCTATATTTATCGTTGGTTAAAAAATTAAATGAATGTCTTAGAAGCTTTGGTACAAATTTTATATTAAACCATTTTCTTAATTTCACAACAATAGTAATTCCGCACAAAATAACTTTTATCACAGTTATGTTTTGTGTCTAAAAATCGAGAACTTATTTTAAGTTCTCCCTTAAAAAATATGTGAACTATAAGTGAATGAATCTCACTTATGTTTAATTGGAATAAGCTATATGCATTAAAAATTCTCAACCGCAATCAGCAAAAAATACAAATTTATCAAAATAACTTAAAAAAATTATCCAACATTTCTTAAATACTCGTATTTGAACATATTGTAAGAATTTATGCCATGTAGATGTTCAATAATGAACAGAATTTTGAACGTTATACAAGTAAGTAAAGTGATCGCTCAAGCCAGCTAAATGCCAAATCGTTTGCTAAAGGATGCGCAGACCTCCATCTTCTTTCGTTTAAAAGATATTTGATCTCAGTAGAGACACTGTTTAGTAAAAAATGGAGTATTTGATAATATGTAGGTATGATTAATAAAAAAATGTTAGAATTCATTTACCATGATTTAAAAGATTGAAAAAGAGAAGAGATAGATACGTGATATAAATGAAGATGTTTTTTTGGTGTTGTTTTGTTTTAGGGGGGTCAATGTTTTGGCGTTGTTTTAATTTTCAGTTATTAGACGCTGGAACATTAAGGGCATTAAAACCTTCACGTTGGAGAATGAGGCCTGATCTGATCAATTTACGATATTGCCAAAGCGGAAATACATTACCGCCGGCCGATGTATTAATGGACACTAAATTATCTAAGTCCGCCGTCGTATTATATGACGTGTCGTGTGACGTGTATTGTTTCGGAGAATTACAGCTTAGAGGATATTATAAACGGCGGTGTTGAATGCTTGCAGCCTCGGAATTATACGAGATAATGCTTGAAATTGTGTTTGATAGTTGCTTGCTTTCCGACACATAAAATCACATTGATTACACAATGAACAAACTGAAAATTTATATACATAATTGACAGTTGCTTGTTGAAAATCTTGACTGTTGAACACATTGACGAAAAAAAACAGTTTTTTTTGTAGCTCACTTAACTTTTTGGGACATTAAACTTACTAACTAACTAGCCCAAGGTGTTGGCAAAAATAATAGAACGCCAAACCACTCTGTCTTTGCAAACATTCTTCGCCTCTTCTACGTTCATGCATCTTCTCATTCATACCCGATATATTCGAGACATTACATACATTCGTTAATTAATTAATTAACAAATTTTAAAATTAATTATGGTATTCAAATCCTAAAATAACAGATTTTAAGCTTATTAAAGCGGACCAATGAGAGCCCGTGACTTAATTTTCTTTAAACCCGGGTAACATTTAACATAATATTTTTTTTACTTAAAAAGATTCTTTTGTATTGAAAATGTTAGTGTTTCTTCGAAATAAATAAACAGTTTTGAAAAGAAAAGTGTTATTGAAAGGAAAAATATTTTTATACATAAATTTAAAAAAAAATCTAGTGCCAATACGTGTTTTTTTTGGACAGCGCACAGATGTGCGTATTGGAGAGTATACCCCTTAATTAAATTGTTATTTAATTGGCAGTTGCTTTTTGAATACTTGACAGCAGAACACATTGACAAAAAAAGTTTTTCTTTCTAATTACGTACTTAACTTAAAAGTTTAATAATAAATGTCCGTATTTTATTACGAAAACAAATTATTTCAATTACTAAGGTGAATCAACTCTTTAAAAGGGGATATTGATCTTTTTGAGATTCATTTTGATAAAATTGGTAGTTGTTCGTTGGAAATTCTAAAAGTGGCAAAAAGGGTATTTTTATTACGCACATTTAAAAAGTTTTTTAATTTTCAAAATCTTTAAATTATTAAGGTGTTTGACCCCCATTAAAATATGGTTTACGCTTATTGGACTGAACTTTTATTATATTGACAGTTGCTCGTTGAAAATTCTTAAAGTTTATACATAGATAAACACTGATTAAAATATATGCTTATATTTTCTTTTAACGTCTAAACTTTTCAACAAAAGATCACAAGGCACAAATCCACAGATCCTGCTTAAGGTCTAGATATAAGCGTTCAACTTAGAATGCGCTCGGCTGCGCTCAAGGCTGGATGTGTCTTCATGCTCAATTTTTAAGAATTTATATTGGATTTTTGTTTGTTGTGAAGAATAAAAGTATTGATTTTTTTAAACTCCTAACACTTAAATAACATTCTTCTTTTCAAAACCGTATACAGGTATTTACATATGTCATATTTATTTTTTTTCAATCCAAAAATAATGTTTTAAGAAAAAAATTCAATTACGTCAAATGTTACCTGGGTTTAGGGAAAATAAAGTTGTGATTGAACGATTACTGGGCCTTAAACAATATGATCCAAACTATCTCCAGCATACGCTGTACCAGGTAAGCCGAGTTGAAAAGATTAGCGGAGGA
>NW_028281495.1:2500-15000 GCF_059751285.1 Brachycentrus maculatus
ATATATATATATATATATATATATATATATATATATATATATATATATATATATATATATATATATATATATATTTATATATATATATATATATATATATATATATATATATATATATATATATATATATATATATATATATATTTATATATATATATATATACATAAAGAAGATACTCTGAAGCGTCTCCATCTACATTTTACTATAAAGTTTTGTAAAAGTATTTTTCACGTGAGAAAACCATTAGAATATACAAACGTAGATACATATGTAAATACAAACATAAGGGTTTACTTACATATCACTACCATCAGGTTTCACCCTTGCTTTTAACCCATTACTCTTTTTACCTTTACCTTAACTTTCCCAAGTAAAACCTTTATTTATTGACCGTTAAATTATCCCGAATGGAAATGAAAGTGTTTTCATATTATTTCAGAATAAAAAAAATAAAAAAATACTTTATCAACAAATATCGTTATTGAATCCTGAATCTTCTTTGCCACAGTAAAAAGTTTTAAACTTAATTTGACAAGATGAATTGAGTAGATACGTAAATTCAATCATTACTTTCAAAACCTTTTTTTTCTTTCACTTAGCAAAATTCTTCGCTTCTTTGCATCTCCCCATACAAACCCTCTAATTAATCTCCTGACCTCAACACGCCTAAGTACTTAACATACTTGACCATACCAAGTTTTTGAGACCATACTCACGATAAAATTCTTATATAGAGTTAGATAATCTAGAAGTACAAAGATATGAAGTGATTGTCAATCATGGGTAGAATTGGTTAAAGTTACACGCATGTAAAGTGATCACTTAAACCAGCGTATGACGGTTGTAAGCCCTGTAAAAGACCAGGCTTCCATATTCCTCTTCATCTTAATTGAGATGTCGAAAAATAATGTAAAAATTCTAATTGGAGATAATCCAGATATGAACAATTATTTGGACAAACTCAAAATTAATTAATATCCGCTCCCTAGGTGGAGCAAATGGAGTCCACAAACTGTCTCCAGGCTTTTCTGTCGGCTGCCAGCTCCCTTGCATCCTCCCAAGTCAGATCCGCTTCCCGAAGTTCTGACGATAACTGCCGACTCAAAATGTTGCTTTATTATTTTCTGTGTAAAATAAAGTTATGTTAAGGTATTGATAAAACACAAATTTACTTAAGAATAAAATATTATTTCATACGAACCATATTTTGACTCGGGGAGGTTATTTTCTTTTCCTCGTATAAAGAAGATTGCCAATATTTCAAAAGAAAGACCTTTTTGCTTATGAAATGAAACTCAAGTAAAACGAGTATTCTGTTTGTTTGCATATAAACTATACGGAATTGCGCAGTGGAAACAAACACGCAAAGATGCAAAAATTGGAAAGGAAAAATAATTTATTTAACATTTTGAAATAACGTATTTAACATTGTCTAAATACTTATTCACAAATATGGATTAAATTAAATTAATGGAGTTCTTTCTTCACTCATTCGATTCACATCCCTAAAAGATAATGCTCATCTAAGCCTTGCATCCCTTCCTCATGTCACCATTCGAATACCTATTATACAACGTTTTACTGCATATTTGTTTGAGATATTGTATTTTCACATTTCTGAGAAGTAATAGTTATCCTTGTCTATTTAAATTAAAGCCTATGACGGTCGTAAGTCCAGTAAATGCCCCGATTTCCATATTCTTCTTCATATATGTTGAGATGTCAAAAAATATTAAGAAAAAAATATATTCCATTATTTCAACCAATTATTTTTTAACATATTTTTATATTTGCATATGCATAAAATAATAAATAAAACACATGTTTTTTACTACATGCATTTGATTTTTTTTTAAGAAAAATATAAAATAAAATCCAAAAAATATAAATTCAATCATTTATTATTTCGGTATTCAAGCTGTGGTAATACATGATGAAATTATAAATAAAACCTTTGTTTTTTACCACTTGAGATTGTAATGACTAGTTTCGGAAGTTACAGATGCATTCATCTACGGGTTTGAATATAAACTGTATAAGTGTATATATAACTGTAAAATTTTATATTCAAACCCGTTGATGAAAGCATCTGTAACATCCGAAACTAGTCGTTACAATAAACACACAAGTGGTAAAGAACAAGGGTTTTATTTATAATTTCATCATGTATTACCACAGTGTGAATACCGAAATAATAAATAATATTTTTAATGTATATTTCTGTTTTTTTTTTCATATTTTTCTAAAAAAAAATCATGCTTTCTTGAATTTTTATGGACAACCAGAGGTAGTTTGATAATTTTTATAAAGTTAGTTTGCTAATAAAATATTTAAAATAATACATTAGCAAAGCTTCCTTTTATATGTTAAGGGTTCTTCATCCCTTGTGTCACCGCGACCATATTAGGTATATTGTGACCTCCCTCTGTATTACAGCTCACTCCCAAGACCCAAGACCTACGTGAGTCGTGTAACTCATGACCTGTCTTGGTGGTAGCATTTGTTTATTGTAGCTTTAGAGCTAAAACTTTCATCACATAAAATTAAAATCGAACTTAAATCTACATACAAACTCAAAGTCAACAGTCAATACCTAATCTCGATATTTATTATTTAAAAAAATGTTTTTTAAAAGATAATATGAGCGATATCCGGAGGGTTAAAAGCATTAAAATATATAGCACTTAAACCTTCATAACGTATTTTGAGTTTTTCATCAAATTTTCTTCTGACTAACCCCGTAAAACTTTACTTTTATAAGTAGCTCTTTACATAGGATCAGGGTAACATATTCACAAACTTATACGCTTAGTTCCTGTCCAAGGACATCATTTTGAATTCTACGCGTTACCTTTGTAATTTCGTGGATAATGGAGCACACGTGAATTTTATAAAATACTTATAGAACCTTAAGAACTCTTGTTATCCTTTCAACTTTAAATAAGAGTTATTCAACTTACCTGGAAATACAGAAAATATGTAGTTACCACATTCGAAGGTCTCTATAATTTTATCTTAGATTGGAAAAAAATTATAATTGTATCGCCTACTTTTAAAATCTGCCAGGTCTAATTTAAAAATATTATAAAATAATTACTCTATCGGAATACCAATTGTGGGTTTTATTGTTTAAGATATTGAAATACTTGAAAACCCTGCCAAAAAATACTTAAAAACAGCGTTATATTTCAAACTTTGCTGTATTCATGAAACTTGCCTTCTGACCCATATCGGCCAATCAGTAAGCGGGGATAAGTCAAAAAATAAGATAACGTCATTATCGGTTTGTGTCTCGTGATTTTTTTTTAAATACTGAAAAAAAATCCAAAAAATGGGAAAATTCTCTATTTCATATTTCGATAGACAAATCATTGAAACATAAATGTTACCCGGAGAATTCGCATTTTTTTTAAATCGACTTACATGGATCTGGTAGATTTTGAAAGTAGGCGACACAATTAAACACTTGCATAAACCACTTTTTGAATTCACTAATGTAAACACGACTAGTTTCGAGAACTGCAATACACTTTTCCAAAATTCCTCTTCATTAATTTCTATGTTAGGACTACATCAAACCCCATCCCCTAACTTACCCTTCCCAGTTATAACCTTACCAACAACCACCAAAACATACATTATATATATATACATATATATATAAATATATATATATATATATATATATATATATATATATATATATATATATATATATATATATATATATATATATATATATATATATTTATATATATATATATATATATATATATATATATATATATATATATATATATATATATATATATATATATATATATATATATATATATATATATATATATATATATATATATATATATATATATATATATATATATATATATATATATATATATATATATATATAAATATATATATATATATATATATATATATATATATATATATATATATATATATATATATATATATATACAATATATAATTCTCAGTTTGTACATATTTGCTAAGAACATCTTGTTAAAAAATAATCTGTATTATACATCTGTATTAAAAAAGAACTCCACCGACAAGACACACAAGGTCTCTTTGTGGGTCTCTGTTTTGTGGTCTTTGTGGTTGTAATATGTAAAAATTGTGACTTAAATAAATGTATACATATGAAAAAAAAAACATGTATACATATGAAAACCCTTATCCGCACCCCAATGGTGCATAGGGCACTGCGTCATATAAACGCAGAGTTATCTTGATCGTTTACACATGAAGGAAAGGTGATCAGCCCTCCGCTTCAGGTACCAGTCCAGGGTAATATTGAATAAATATTACAGTAAAAAAATCACTTATATTTATTTGACCCCCCCTGGGAATCGAACCCGGGACCTCCAGAACGGTAGCCGAGCGTGCTGACCATTACACTACGGAGGCGGACAAATAAAAAATACATAAAAAAATACGTTGTCCTCGAAACTAGTCATATTTGGTTTAATAAACTTAAAAAAAATATATTTAATTTTTTATATTTAAATCTTCATATTATTCTATAAAGATCCGATTGATTTCGTCGTGCATATATACAATAGTTTTGTCTTTCCACTATCCATTCGCTCCGCGTGTTCAAATCACCTCGCAACCTCTTTCTTAATCTCAAAACTAACATTTTCATGAATAAAGTTAGATAAAATTTATTGATCCGATATTAATATTCAAGAATGATACGCCGTTTTGAAAATTTAGAAAAACGTGAAATTTTAATTGTGACTAAACATTAATTGATAAAATGCTTTTCTAAAATACGTCATAATTATTATCTACATGTGTTCCCATAAAAATAGTCTCACCCCTAAAACATTCTCTATTTATTATTTCACCCACCTCTATATAGGGATATACGAGAGGTAACTACATGAATATTTTTTTGCTCGTTAGTTTTTGTAATCACCTGTTGAAAAGAATTACTGCAGTTTTCAAAACTAGTCACGTGTAATGAAATAAAACTCAATGATTAAAGAAAACACTTCGTTTTTTACCACTTGAGTTTTATTATAGACTACATGTTTCAGAAGTTAAACTTCCATCATTCAGGTCTGTTTGAAAATTTTTGTATGTCTGTATGTATGTATTATTATACAGACCTGAATGATGGAAGTTTAACTTCTGAAACATGTAGTCTATAATAAAACTCAGTGGTAAAAAACGAAGTGTTTTCTTTAATCATTGTAACATGTCTTACCACAAAGTTAATGC
The DNA here is from genome assembly GCF_059751285.1 of Brachycentrus maculatus. Lineage (NCBI taxonomy): Eukaryota > Metazoa > Arthropoda > Insecta > Trichoptera > Brachycentridae > Brachycentrus > Brachycentrus maculatus. Next base: position 7,755 of record NW_028281495.1, read on the forward strand.
CGAAACAATAAATGAAATAAAACTCAGTAAGTGATACCTATTATAAGTGTTTATTTTTTTAATAAAAAATTGACATGATGCGGTGATATATAAACGTTCAAAAACTTCAAACTAAGCATTACGTAAGAAGAAAGTTAAGCCAGTTCGAATGGAATTAGAAGCATACCTCCGTTCTTAATCCTACTACATGTCCTCACATATAATATTTTCCCAGAAAAATCAAATGTCACCCTACGACGGGATAACAAAGATAAGAACATCCCAAAAACATTGCGTTAACCTAGCTGGCTTGAAACAGGGGGACTGGAATCCCCCATATCGCTCACTCCTTTCAACAACGTCATAAATCAAAAAACTAGATTTTACAGGAGAACGTTTTTAATGTTTAAAAATGTATTACAATTTATTAAAAATAAGTATCAAGCCACTAATTGAACATTTTACTGTGCAACATATCTTTTTAGGTAAAACCTGAAGGTGTTTTCTCCATTTGAAAATATTTAGTATATTTAAACAAATAATTAAACAAAACCTTTTCTTCAAAATGCAAAAACACTTTCTGCCCTGTACCGGGCAAATACTAAGTTTAAAATATGCCGCTTTTGTTGGGATATAGTACATTTTCTGGGCACTCCGAAAACACGCACAACTGAAATTTGACGATTTTTGATTTATGACGTTCTTGAAAGGAGTGAGCGATATATGAATTTTAATTAGAAAACTTTAGTATTATAAGAGCTACTTACCCCTTTTTGTAATCTTAAAATAAAATTATAAAGAAAATTTTCCCTTTTTTGTTTTTTTAATTTCAAATCGGTAATTGTTTGTAATAAAAAAAGACATCAGTTGGTTCCGCGAGTTCTACATACTTATGTATCAGGACGTTATTTTTTTGTCTGTTAGCAACATGTTATTTCTAGTTCTATATTTTTTTACAAAAATGTTAGTAAAACAAGTATGTAACCACTTACCGAGATTTGTTTGCCTACCGAATTTTGTCTCTTCGTTGGGACAATCACTACAACAGCATACAAACAACATTACTCAACACCACCATAGCACTATTCACACATTTACAAATACACAAAATGTTGATTACATGCGATTTTGGTCGACCCGAGGACCAACATGCACTAAGGGTTGCAGAACAAACATGCACTAAAAGGATAGGTCTGACATGCACTAAGGGTCTGAAATGTACTAACATGTTATTTATTTCACTCTAATGGATGTAATATTGCCAATAGGGGAGAGCGAGACAATTAGATCACTTCTCTTTCGTTCGATCCCATTTCCGGCTTCTCGCTTATCGGATGGCCGTCGCCAGTCGGCGCTTGACAGCGCGTTGGAAATGACGTGGAATCTATGATTCTGGAATCTGTTGCGTAATACGATTTCCATACAAATATGAACTGGGGTCTTTTGATACCCCGCTTGGGATCACGTGTAACTTTTGTATAATCCGTACCGGAATGGTTAAGGGAGGTTTATAAGAAAACTTGCCCGTCATTCCGTTCTGAGAAGGCGAAGGGCATCAGCGTGTGGGGGCAAATAAAAAAATAGCCTTTACAACCGACCGATGTAATAAATTCGGGAGCTTAGGACCTCGGGAATGCTTAGTAAAGCAAGCTTTTCGGGGATAATTTCGGGTATGATTTTTTTTGCACACGGTAAGGCCGGTTACACCAACATGTGTTACAGATGACTTAAATGATAAACTTGGATAAACCACTTTAAATAAATTGGCCTCTGAGCCCTCTTGCTCACTTAAGATATTAAAACGTACATTTTACTTTTGAGAGCGAAAAAAAATAACGAGAGAGCTTCGTAGAGATACGTTGAAATATTTTTTGGACCGGATTGCATAAATATGTCTGACTTACTGACTAACTAACCATCACGTTGCTTGCCGCAAGGGTAGGCAGGGAGAATAGAACGCCGCACAAATCTGTCTTTGTAAACAATCTTCGCCTCTTCTACATCCATGCACCCCTCATACATTCTTGACGATTATCATCTAGACTCTTGACCAACCATATTCATTACATTACTTAAAATACTCGATCATGCCAATTTTTGCGTCAATTTTGCTACTGTTATTTCTTCACTGATTTGAAATAACCTTCCCAAACAAATACCTAAACCGTCTTCAACACATTTTTTTGACCATATTTTCTGTCATTTTATTAAACAATGTTTTGCTGCACATTCATCTGAGAGATCACATTTTGACTGCATATTCTTTTCATTTCACTTTTTTGCCAACTCCGTACTTCATTTCTATAGATAACATGTCTTATATTGTAAATCATAGACTATATAGTTTTTTTATCCCATCTTCATTTGTTTAAAGTTTTGTCTATTTTTTGGCTAACTGCACTTTATCTAATAAAACAACAGCTATTTATTTTATTCCACGTTTGTATACTGTTTTTTAAGTGCATTCCCTCAAGGAATGTCTGCAAAAAAATAACTTTTATTAATACGTTTGTGTCTAGATCTATGCGTAATAATACAAAAATAATATTTTATTCTCTATATTAAAAGCGATGTTAAATTTTTGGTATGGTTAAACAATACTCTCCTTATCATTCACCGTAAATATGGTGAACGATGAATGATAAGGAGAGTATAATATTTTATTATCCATTTTCAAATCTACTTAAACTGTGTATCGTCCGTCGAGCATAGAATTAGATATTCATGAATAATACATTTATACGCATCGATCAAAATTTACAGACGTTTAAATATACATTTTGCGTGGCTTTCGCAGAAACGGCTGACTTGAAGATGATAAACGTTTTTTTAAAGAGACCAGAAATCATTCGATTCGCATTATCGTATTTGCTGAAAACTTGCAACGATGTGAATAAAAGAATTACCATAAAATATTCAAATAGTATTTGACATTATGAAAATGCGAAAAATATCCCCGTTCATTTCTACATCTACGGTTTTATTATTTAAATTTCCTTTAGCGATTTTCGTTTAATATTTTAAGCCAATTATTTCAAAAGATTAGACAGCGGATGCCAGTTGGAAAAAAAAGTTCTCTTTGTTAGCTGTTGACTTAGTTACCTTAGCAACAACAGTAATGAGTCAACTATTTTTTTCAGAAAGAAAGATAAGATACCTTTATAATTGACAAATTATCTAAAACTGTTGTTCTCTTCTGTCCTAACATACACTTCTCGCTTCCTTCAAATCCATACATTTATTCATATATGTTCTCCGATTACACAGACTTTTGACACCACCGGAATTATCATATCGCTCACTCCTTTCAAGAACGTCATAAACCAAAAAACTTGATTTTTCAGGAGAACGTTTTTAAAGTTTAAATATATAATATTGTATTAATCAACAAAGTTAAGAACATCCCCAGAACATTGCGTTAACCTAGCTGGCTTGAAACAGGGGGGACTGAAATCCCCCATATCACTCACTCCTTTCATCAACGTCATAAATAAAAAAAAACTTGATTTTCCAGGAGAACGTTTTTAATGTTTAAAAATATAAAACAATGTATTAAAAATAAATATCAAGCCACTTATCAAACTCTTTACTGTGCAACAGATATTTAAAAGTAAAACCTGAAGGTTTTTTCTCCATTTGAAAAATATTTGGTATATTTAAAAAAATTATTAAGCAATACCTTTTCTTAACAATGCTAAAAGAACACTTTCTGCCCTGTAGTGGGTAAATATTAAGTTAAAAATATGCCTCTTTTGCTGGGATATAGTTCATTTTCTGGACATTGCGAAAACATGCACAACTGAAAATTTACGATTTTTTATTTATGACGTTTTTGAAAGGAGTTAGCGATACAATCCGTGGGGTGAACAATTTAGTGTCCGATATAATAAATAGTACAATATAACTTTTTTTTAAACTTCAAGTAATATTAGTAGTAAATAACCACTCACCGAGATTTTTGTATACCGGTTTCGAGACGTACCCGTCTCTTCGTCAGGACGATTACTACAACAGATTCGATGGTATGACCTAGGCAACGTTGTATGTGGTAATAACCTTCTACTTGAGGACGAGGAAAGCTGACCCCGACAGTATTTTTAACCGTTAATAATCAAACATTAGTACGGCGGACGGCGCAATTAAAAACGTGAAATTTAATCAAAAGGATTTATTAAAAATGGGAACCGGTTACATGCCACTTAAGTTTAATTTATTAGGAATAAATGTAAGAGACATTCAACAATAATTCACTATTCCGCACAACTATATGTGAATTTTGTATGATCCACAAATGGCATTGTATCTACAATTATTGTTTAGTTATTTAGGATGAAAAATAATGAGTTTGGATGAAGCAAGAAAGAATATAAAATAATTAATATCGAGTATACAAGAGATGATCTCCATTTAATTTTTTAAACCAAGAGTAGGTTTATAATACGTTATAATTAAGGCTGACACCAGAGTTACAAATTGTGTGAAATGTTGCTCAGGCCGTCTTGGCACTACACTAATTATGTTTACTATCTAGAAGGCACTGACTACAGGCGAACGTTTCTAATCCAAGAAAAAAGGTCCGACAAACATAAATTATTTAATGTGGTACGAAAGGGTCGTTATTTGAGTTCTCGGAATTAATATAACTTTATCTTGACTCGTGACAGACAAATTTGAGATTTGAAATATTCAAGAGTCACCTTTGTGATATAACTTGTGAATTTCATAATTCGATTGATTATAATGTGGATGACTTAGACAATATATAGGAAAAAGTCGTAAGTGGTTCAACATAAGGTGTGTTTTTAATTTAAAAAGTTCTTAAATTAGGAAAAATTTCATATTATAATATAATATTATAGTTTTTTAATTAACAATTCCGTTTTTAATCACTAACCCAATAGTGTAATTTTATATTTTATACTTTGAAACGCTTGTACTATACTTATACTGTTTTATATAGAATGTATATAAAATAGAACCCAATCAAGGATTCAAAATAAATTAACTGAAAAAATACTTTACGGAAAGACATTTCGCTCACTCCTTTGAAGAACGTCATAAATAAAAAACTAGATTTTTCAGGAGAACGTTTTTAAAGTTTGAAAAAATAACACAATGTATTAAAAATAATTGTCAAGCTACTTATTGAACTTTTTACTGTGCAACAGATCTTTTTAGGTAAAACCTGAAGGTTTTTTCTCCATTTGAAAAGAACGAATGAGTGAGGAAAGGATGGAAAACAAATTTATGAGGCTAATGTAATTGGGAAAAGAAGCAGAGGAAGACCGATAAAAACATGGCACAATCAGGTATGCCAAATACTTGAAAGTGGTCAAGTTAGGAGTCGTAATAATCGGGTATGTATGAGGAGTTGTATGAACGTGGAAGAGGCGAATAATGTTTGCAAAGACAGAGTGGTGTGGCGTTCTTTTCTCTCTGCCTACTCCTGCGTTGAAGCGGCGTGATGGTCAATTAGTTAGTTTAAAAAAATTAACTTTCCTATTTGTGTTTCATTTGTGATCCTTAATCCTATGTCCCAAAATCAAAAAAGGAAATTACACATCGGTAGTATTATATAATTAGTTTATGTCGCTCACTCCTTTGAAAGGAGTGAGCGACGTATGTTTTATGGTTTGAAATAAATGAATCAATTCGTATTTTAGTTTTCAAGGTTCCATTCCTCTTCAATTTGATTTTTATATGAGGTTGATCTTTGTTTTTTCAAGGATCAACTATAGACTAAAAATCACCAGTAAATTTACTTTCCTTATATCACGATTTTATAACTAAAACAGTTTAAACTTACATCCAATTCAGATGAATAAAATAGGGATTTAAGTTTAATTCCATTATTTACGTAACCGAAATTCGGTAAAATTAAGTGTTTTTGTTGTTGTTATTTACGTTCCGAGTTTTATTGTTTAGTTTGTATTTCCACAAAGAAAACTGGGTTACGTTATAAATCGATAATAAAAATACAATTAGAAATATTTTACGTAACGATTTGCATGGAATATAATAACTTTTTGATTGGTTAAAAAATCATAAAGATCAGCATTTGTATGCATATAATAATAATAATAAAACCCTTATCCGCACGCCAATTGTGCATAGGGCACTGCGTCATATAAACGCAGTGTTATCTTGATCGTTTACACATGAAGGAAAGGTGATCAGCCCTCCGCTTCAGATACCAGTCCAGGGTTATATTTAATAAATATAACAGTGAAAAAATCACTTATATTTCTTTTACCCCCCTTGGGAATCGAACCTCCAGAACGGTAGCCGAGCGTGCTGACCATTACACTACGGAGGCGGACATATACGGAGGCGGATGCATATAACATGTTATATATATATATAAAATAACAACAACAAAATAATTATTACAATGTCGATCCGGAGGCAAAATATGATATCCGATGTTTATCAAAGTTTACAATATATGTATGGTAAAATCATCATTTGGCACGTTTTTTTTGTACAGGATAGAAAAAGGAAGAAAAAAATATCTCCATACCATTCATAAATGTTGGAACGAAAATTTAAAATATACAAAATTCATTCAGCTGGAAATTATGATTTTTTACTAGTTTTTGCGTGATTTTTATTTACATTTGATGCAAATGATTTATTTTTTAATGTATTTATACTTGTATAATGTGATACCCATATGAACCTATTCAACTTATACTGATACTGAAAATATTTAACTCCACATAACTAAAAGAAAAAACATATTTTTTATTGATTGGATATTAACATTGTGTTTAACTTTTCACCTGTTGATGAAAACATCTGTCGTTTTCGAAACTAGTGGTGTAACAAAATAAAACTCATTCAGTGGTATTAAACAAGCGTTAACTTTATTTTAAATAAAAGAAAAAACATAACATTCTCCTTATCATTCATCCTTCGCTTTGTGAAATACCACTTTACAAACACCACTTGTTGGCGGCCGGTTTTGGAATAATCATTCCATCATCAGGTCAAATGAAGAATAAAGTAAAATTGTTACAATCTGACATTTATTTAAAACTAAAATTATAAAGAGAGAGTAAAGACAAATGAATCACAATGGGAATATTTTTTTAAGTAGACTTAATTATGGTATAAACGAAGACCAGTTTTATTTACATGTAAAATTTCTATACCCATTGATTTATTTAAATTATGGTCTAGATATAACAGAAATAACAGTAAATAAGTTACTCAATCGCGATGAATATTTTATTTATGTTTCTTGAGAAACTGGAATCAGTAACTT
>NW_028281495.1:20000-50000 GCF_059751285.1 Brachycentrus maculatus
TCCTTATGTAGCTATATGTACAATTCTAATTGACAGTTTTAACATGTTCAACAATAATTTATGGGAGACAACAGTAGCTAATGAGGGATGAGGGTACGTATTATTTATTTTTAATTAATGTTTTACTTAGTAAATACCACTATTTTTTAAAATCTACTGTTTCGCATCATTTTCATTGAAAATGATGCGGAACGCATCGAAACACGTGTCACAGTAGATTTTAATAAATAGTGGTATTTACTAAGTTAAACATTAATTAAAAATGGATAGATTTTACCACAAAGTGACTGCAGAATCAATTAATGACGTATTATTTAATTTATGTGTTAAAAATTAATACATAAATTAAAATGGAGTTCTACAAATTTAACGCCAAATCAATAAATATAAGTGATTTCATTTAAATTTCCTCACACACATTACTTTGGTCACTAGCGCCTGAAACTCTTCAATATAAATTCAATGTACATATTTTATGAAATCAATATTTATTGATAAGTCATTATTTTATCTGCATATTTATTTAAATTGGTAGTTTCCTTATTTAAAACCAGTGTCCGATAACCTACCCAGACCTAAGAGGGGGATTTAAAAACCCCCTAAAATAACATTTGGCTAAAAAAATTGATATCCATTTAAGAAATTTCAATTAATGTTTTTGCTATGTTTATAATAAAACTAAGTAATACTTTGGCATTTTTTGTAATAAAATTTTTAAAACGTGCTTTTATTTTTCAAAACATGTTTAATTTGTTATTTTAGTAAATGTTTTCAGGGTCCACGGTCAAATCTATTGATATGTGATCTAACAGAAAACGGTCCGTCTCTGCGTTATTTATTTACAACATTTTGAGTGTGTCCAAATACTTGTTCACAAATCTGAGTGTTCTGTAATTTAAAAAAAAAATTGTTTGACATCTCAACAAAGATGAAGGAGAACATGGATGTCTTAGTATTAAAATGGTTTATGACCTCTTATAGTTCACCATTCTACCCATGATTGACAACCACACTACTCAAATTTTAGGAACTTATACACAAACCATTAATCTCATTTTTATCAACTCTCAACTATCAGGAACACGATTTTTAATTTAAATCGCCGTTTTAAATTTACTAGATATTTTTATTCATTTGTGAACAAGTATTTGGGCACACAACATCTTCAGCGTGCCCAAATACTTGTTCACAAATGTGGGTTTTCTCCACTTAGGGGTTATTTTTACATTTTATTTGAACTTATATGTACAGTATCTTTAGATTAATGATATACGAGGATACACTCGTGTGTAAGAGCTCCAAAATTTTCAGTACTGTGGTTGTCAATCATTGGTAGAATGATGAATGTTGCACGTGTGTAAAGTGATGGCTTAACCAGGAGATGACACATCAGAAGTCCCGTAAATAACTAAACTTCCATATTCTTCTTCATCTTTGTTAAGATGCCATTAAAAAGACTCTAAGAAGCATATCAGGCAAGAGTCTTTGAGATAGAATAAGAAACGCCTGGATCAGGGAAATATGTGAGATTGAAGATATCGTTAGGTGGGAAAGGCAACGAAGGAGACAATGGTATGCGCATGTGAGTAGAATGGAACCATCCAGACTCCCCCACATCGCACTGTACGGCCAACCCCATGGTAGACGACTCCCGGGAAGACCACCAAAGAGATGGTTCTATAGCTGGGAATCGACACCGCAAGAGGCTTATCCCTCTTAAAAACAGGCCACAAAGCCTACAACAAGATGAAGAAGAAGAAGAAGAAGAAAAATCAACTGGGGTCGTTTATACCTCCATCCGGAGCATGCATAATTTTTGGATGCGTCTGATCAGGGTTAATAAGTCGATTCCTTCCAAAACTCGGTAATCCTTAACGTTTCCTTAAAGCTCCGTATAAAGTCCTTTAGATAAAACGAAACGTACCCAAAAAAGAACCTAATTCCTAGATCTTTAAAATTTAAGGCCTTAAGAAGGTTGGATACTTCGTGCCATTCTTATCCTATTGAAGATAAATCGCACAAAAGATAAGTCGTTTTCTTTACCTTCTAACCATTTAAAAAATAGACTCACAAAATATATCGACCATAACTTTCGTTTGCCTCAGACATATTTCTTTCCGGACCATTAGAGAATTCTTGAATTAGAAGAAAAAACTTTCATCTCGAACTGTTTTATTTTCTATTTTTCATTTAAGTTTTACTCGGTAAATACCATTATTTTTTTAAAAATCTATTGTGACGCGTGTTTCGATGCATTCCGCATCATTCTCAAACACCGTGCCATAATAGATTTTAATACATTGTTGTCAGACGGTTTTTCATCAACTCCGGCCCAAATCTTCTTCTTTTTCTGCTTGGTGTAGGCCTTGTGGCCTGTTTTTAATAGGGATTAGCCTCCTGCGATGTCGATTTCCAGCTGTTAGTCTATCTCTTTGCCGGTCTGCCCGGGAGTCATCTAACTTGGAGTCGGCTATGCATTGCAATAGGGGGAGTCTGAATAGTTCATTATCCTCACATGCGCATACCATTGTCTCCTTCGTTGCCTTCCCCACCCAACGACATCTTCGATATAGCATATTTCTCTTATTCTGGTGTTTTTCTTTCTGTCTCGTAGACGCTTGCAGATATGATTCATAAAATCTTCATTCCTGACACTCTTAGCGCGTTTTTTGTGGCTGCGGTGTCCGTTCTGCATTAGAACCCATTTGTTATGATGCACACAACTTTTATATATTTTAATTTTAATGAGTAAACAAATTAGGGATGTTTACTAATCACAAGTAACCTAAAACCCGACTTTGATCTGTACAATGTTTTTTGGCGTCTCTTGCGCTTTACCAAAAGTAAGCAAATAGAACGGTTATAAGCGTCTCCCACTCTTTACCAATAGTAGGTATGTTAAAGAAGATTTTAAGCGTTTCCACAAACAATATTTTAAGAAATAGTGGTATTTACCAAGTAAAACATACATTAAAATGTATATATTTTATAACAATGTGACTGCCGAATCAATGAATGTTTTATTTTTAAATTTTCTTATATTTTTGGACGGAGACAATACGCTTTACATGTCAAATCGTTACCTATCAAAATATTTATTGAAATTTAGGGGTTATTTTAAATACACTCACCGCCTTAAATATATTGCAAACAATCTTGAGATGCTGACAAAATAAAAAATTTCAAAACGATAAAAAATTAATCAAAGATATGAAATAATACGATTTTTTGCATTTTGATTTCACAATTTATTGTTTTGGTATTCACTTTGTGGTAGGAAAAATTATGAAATTGTAAAAGAAACACTCGTTATTTGCCACTTGAGTTTATTTTAATAAAATGACTAGTTTCGAAAGTTATCCTTCATCTTTATGCTTATATTTCGACCTGAAGACGGAAGCATAGCTTCCGAATCTATCGGTTTTAATATAATAAACTCAAGTGGTACAAAAATAATTGTTTTTTGTTTACAATTTAATATCTCAACACGCGTAGATGAAGAATAATATAGAAGTCTGTGTATTTATTGGGCTTTTGTATGACCTATCAAAGGCGGGTTTAGTGATCACTTTACACACGGGTAACATTCACCATTTTACTAGTGATTAACAAACACTACTTAAATTTTTGGAACTCATTCAAATATTTAATTATGAATCTCATGCGCTTTATATTTGTGTTCAGGGGTTTGAGAAAGCTTTTATTCAGCAGAGAGTCTTTAATTTGTATGTACTCGTATGCAATATCCTAACTTTTTACGTTCGTCTATATTGAGATGTGATAAAATGCAACAAAAAAATCCCAAGTGGAGAGCCCCAGTGCAACAGCTATTATTTACAAAATTTACACATAAGGTTTTTTATTCACTAGAAAAAAAATGTATTCAGAAAAATCGTTTCAAAAATGTTTTTTTAGAGTGTGGAAAAAAATAGAAGCATTTTGTCTCTTGTATTTTTCTCCATCTGCCTCTCATAAAGTATTGAAGGGTTGTAGTTCTAGGAGGATCATGACGCCATCGGTTCCCTTCAGTGTACATACATGAAACATTTTCATCAAAACTTCAAAGTCTATGAATTTTATTACTTGCCGCATGTGACATCTGTTTTACAGGGTCGTGTCTTCCTCCATAAAAAAAAACATTAAAAAAAAGAAAATATATACTTTATTTAAAAAAAAAAGTATCAATGTTGATGTTTTTTGACAAGCTCATTTTTGTAAAGAATTTATTATTCTTCTTCTTTCGGTTTCGTATCAGATCAGCCGTTATTAGTGATCCCTCAGGAGAAATCTTCTTTGTCCTCTATTATACTGCTTTCGTCCATTTTTCTTACTCCAGTCAATCTCTTTTATTTTTCTGCATTATTCCAACATCTTGACTTCACTCAATTTTCCCTTCCATTTACAACATTTTGAGTGTGTCTTAGTACTTGTTCACAAAATCTGGATTATCTCCAATTACAGGAGTTATTTTTATATTATTTTTTGACATCTCATCAAAGATGAAGAAGAATATGGAAGTCTGGGGATTTACGGGGCTGACGACCGTCATAGGCTGGTTTAAGTGATCACTTTACACACGTGTAACATTCACCAATTCTACCCATTATTGACAACCACACTACTCAAACTCTGGAAGTTCTATATATTTATGAACCAGTTTAGATACCTTGTTCTTGAATCACTACAACTTCACTAGAGACATCTATTGGTGAGATGTAAAGAAGCTTTTTACTAAGCAGAAACTCTTATATTAGTATGTGAGGTCTGAATACAGGATTATAATCACACACATGAGAAACGTCAGAAAATACCATTTTCATTTTTATTATTTAAGCTTATAATTTGACCAGATAATTTATTTACAACATTTTGAGTGTGTCCAAATACTTGTTCACAAAATCTGGATTATCTCAATTACAGGAGTTATTTTCATATTATTTTTTGACATCTCATCAAAGATGAAGAAGAATATGGAAGTCTGGGCACTAACAATAATTTGTTTGAATAAAAATCTTCTTTACAATTCACCAACAGATGTCTCAAGTGAAGTTCTAGTGATTCAAGAACAAGGTTTCTAAATTGATTCTTATATATAGAACATCCAAGAATTTGAATAGTGTGGTTGTCAATAATGGGTAGAATTGGTGAATGATACACGTGTGTAAAGTGATCACTTAAACCAGCCTATGACGGTCGTCAGCCCCGTAAATGCCCAGACTTCCATATTCTTCTTCATCTTTGATGAGATGTCAAAAAATAATATTTCCCTTTCATGATAAGTTGAAGGAAGTAATATTTATCACTTCTCAGGACGTCACACTCTCACATATATTTAATATAAATTATCACCTTGCCTTCATAGAATAAACGATCAACCCTTAGTCAATACAATGCAGCAATCGATACAATCCTTTTGCACTATTGAGAGCGATTAAAACAATTAAAATGGAAAATCAACCAAATGTAAAAATAGAAAAGTATAAAATTAGTAAAATTAAGTATGAATATTGACAACTCAACATATGTGAAGAAAAATATAGAAGTTTGGGTTTACGATCTGTCATAGTCTGGTTTAAGTGATCGCTTTACACATGTGTGACTTTCATCACACTCATGATTGACAACCACACTATTATTTTTTTGGAAGTCATATATATTTGATACGATTCATACGTCGCATCATGTGCGAGTTTACAGCAGTATCTTTGGTCGATTTGAGAAAGCTTCTTATTCAGCTGAGAGCCTTTTATTTTTAAATACATGCAATATCCTTTCTATTTTTTTTAAATACTGGGAGACACCTGAAAACATGATTTTATATTTTTATGAAGCTTATATATTTGACCAATTATTTCATTCTCATTCATTCACTATGTGAAAATAACTCCTTAGCGGAAAAACCGAAGATTTAGTATTACCTAAAGTATTGCGAAAGCTCTGGACACACTTAAAATATTTTGTTTTAAATTTAAGGCCGATGAAACCCTTTAGTTTTAGGGTCTTCGTGTCCGCTGCTAGAGCGAAGCGTGGTATAATAGCGCACAGAAGTTTACAAGTGAAAAGTTTCAGCGCTCTATTATCAAAGGTGTGTGGTACGTCCCGCGAGCGTGTGGTGGTATTGAAATACCAGCCCTTTCTGTATTCAGGGCGCGCACTGGAACCGACACCCCTCAAATACATTTTGGGGGCATTTATTATTCAAGCAAATCGTCCCATGCATCTAAATGACTTTGACGAAAGACCATATTTTCAGGTGAAATTGGATTCTACGCTGAGAATCGTTAAGCTTTTAAAGTTATGAATCCTTTTGATCCAAAATGGATATATCTTCTTCTAATCCTTATTCACATTCGATGGTGCATAGGACACACTCAAAATGTTGTTAGTATTACATAAATGTGAAATTGTTTAATTGGCTTTATTTTTATTAATGTAACTATTTTTGTTAATGTTATGTAATGTTTATTATTGTTAATGTAACTATTTTTAACAGTCTACTTTTTTTAAATGTAAAGCGTCCAATTCCCGAACAAATAAAATAAAATAAATAAATATCGACTTACGCAAAAATATTTTGGGGTAAAGGTATAGCTATAGTTCTATTTTCATCGCCTATAAAGCTTAGTTCTACTGCATTCAATCTTGTTTTCCAGTTCGCGGATATATCAAAAATTGTTTTTCATATTTGGGAAATCGTATTGAACGGTAGTTTTAAAGAAGGAAAACAGAGGATTGGATTTGTAAATATCCTTTTGATATCCTACCATAACCTAACGTATATATATGGTATATGTATTTACCATATATGTAATCTATTGTTCCATTGAAGTCACAAACACAGAAAAATTTTCACGTACAAAAAGTCGTAAATTCGCCACGAGTCCGCCTCCGTAGTGTAATGGTCAGCATGCTCGCCTACCGTTCTGGAGGTCCCGGGTTCGATTCCCAGGGGGGTTTAATAAATACAAGTAATTTTTTCACTGTAATATTTATTCAATATTACACTGGACTGGTACCTGAAGTGGAGGGCTGATCACCTTTCCTTCATGTGTAATCGATCGAGATAACACTGCGTTTATATGAAGCAGTGCCCTATGCACCATTGGGGTGCGGTAAGGGATTTATTATTATTATTATTATAGAATTACATACAGATTTGGCTCTAAAGAAAAAAAATTCTCGTTGTTTTGTGAATGTTTGGTTCTTTAGCTAATAAATTTGCCTAGTATTATATATTAGGCAAATTTATTTTGACCACTGCCTAGTATTATATTTAAACGATTTTTACTGTATAAAAAAGAATTGGAAAAATATCACATTTGAATCGACTTCCAACATAAGGGTTTAAGATACAAGTTTCCATTTTAAGTCTACGGCAAACAAGAAAAACTCTTAAAAAACTTTTTTGGCCATGGGACTAGGGAGTTTGAGGGTTTTCCAGATGCTTACAATCTCCCCTGAGACTTGTCTCGGACATCAGGTTCGGCTATTGTTATCGAATCGGGAAAAATAGAGTAAGAAAACTCTCAAATACGCCTATATAACGGATGTTTTTTTAACGATATCATATAGGGTCATCGTACCGTAAAATTTTTGAAAAGAAAAATTAATAACATAAAATATTTCAACATGTTGAGTGTTTTCAAATACTTGTTCACAAATCCGAATTGTATTTAATTATAGAAGTTACTTTCAATATTATTATGTGACATCTTAACATAGATGAAGAAAAATATGGAAGTCTGGGCATTTACGGGGCTGACGGCCGTCATAGGCTGGTTTAATTGATCACTTTACACACGTGTAACATTCACAAATTCTACCCATGATTAACAACCACACTACTCAAATTCTTGGAAGTTCTATATACAGGGTCCAAAAATAAATATAATATTTATGAAATAACTCCTGTAGTTGGAGATTATCTAGATTCGTAAACAAGTATTTGGACACACTCAAAATGTTGTTCATAAAAAAATAACTCCTAATTGGAGAAAATCCAAAATTGTGAACCAGTATTGAAATTACTCAAAATGTTGGAGCTTCATTTATATAATTTATATTTGAAGCACTAATTTTGTGATTTTACATTTAATAATTAAAATGTTATATCGTTTTAAATCACTATAAATATTTTATTAAAACTTAATTATAATGTCCGCTGGTTTCGAAGCTAACCAGTTCTCTATCAAGATGAAGCGGTTAGCTTCGAAACTGGTAGACATTACAATTAAGTTATAAGAAAATGCTTAAAGTGATTTTAAAATAAAGTTACATTTTAATTAAAACTTTATTCATATTCAGATGTAAAAATTTATATAATAACATTATGTTGAAAATCTTTTCTTTAACGAAATCAGTCTAAATATTCATTACTTTTCATGGGGAAAGAATGAGGACAATTAAAAATATTGGATTCAAGCCCATTGTGTATCCCACCGTGAATCACTGTAAACTTTTATTCATGTCGGGAACAATCGGGAGATAAAAAAATGGGAGGAAAACAACTCTGGGCCAATTCAAGCTGAACCGTCTTGGAAAAACTTCGTTCCACTGTCAGGAGGCTTTATGCATCTCCCAATTGTAGTGGCCGGAAGGAATTTTCATTGCTACAATAGAGGGTGGTAAACAAAATTGTTTTTTTCTCATCAAAGACAACGTTAATCTGTTTTCCACTCAAAATTTATGTCACTTTTCGAACAATACCTTTTTTTTTTATTCGCACTAAGACGAATGCGAGAGCGGAAAAAGGACAATGATTTGGGTAACATTGATTGTTTTAATGGATCTGACTTGGGAGGATGTAAAGAAGCTGGCAGCCGACAGAAAAGCCTGGAGACAGTTTGTGGACTCTATGTGTTTCATTAAGGGAGCGGATATACTTAAATTATTTAATTAAAGTTTTGTGTTGGAATATAAAATAAGATTCTAAATAGATTATTTTACACACTGAAAGAACATCTCACCAACAGATGTCTCGAGTGAAAATCTAGTGATTCAAGTGCAATTTTTTGAAATTGTATCATATATTTAGAATTTCCAAGAATTTGAGTAGTGTAGTTGTCAATAATGGGTAGAATTGGTAAATGTTTCACGTGTGTAAAGTGACCTGATTTCCATATTCTATTTTAAGAATATTTAATAACGATGTTAAATGCGTCGAAACACGCGTCATCACAGATTTCATTAAATATAGGAATTTACTATGTAAAAGCAAAACTTAAAATGGAGTTTTATGACTGCAAAGAGTCTGCGAAATAAAAAAAATTACACAGTTAAATCTTTCATTATTTTATTCTACCTTTTTACAAATTAAAATTTATTATTTCTTGATTTGGCGTTTCATTTTTAAAATTCCATTTTAATTTATGCATTTGTTTTTAAAATCAAACACAGATTAATTTGAGTCTACTAAATTGTATTTTATTGTTTAAAAATACATAAAAATTAATATTGTAACAATTGTTTTGCCTAGTTATGGCATTTTCAAACGAATGCGTTTGAATGAATTCGTTTTAAAATGCCATAATTAGGCGAAACAATTGTCATAATAATAATTTTTACATGTTTTTTTAATAAAAAAATATAACTTAGTAGTTGAATGTAACTTTGTTTTAAAATCACTATTTTTTGGGATTTTAAAACAAAGTTTCATTTTAATTTTAAAATGGAAAATCACAATTCTCCAAATATAAATTACAACAACTTGGTTGACTTAAAAATCTATGTTTGATTTAAAAATTAATACACCCTCGTAAATTAAGTAAAATAATACATAAAAACAGTGCTTACTTCAGTTAGTTAAAAACGAAGAACTCTGCTGTATTTATGAAATTCGTTTAACTTAAATGTGCCATGGTTAATATGGAAACGAATGCTGACAGTTGAATTTCCTAAGGTATGTGTGAATTGGATAATAAATGTTTAAATTTGAATGATTTTTGAATAACTCTGTCTCTCTGATCCATTCCAATAATTTAATGAGAGATTTTAACAGGTAAAAGTACGTATGACCAGTTTTTCAGGGTGTAGATCAGGGGTTCCCAAAGTGGGCGCCGCGGCGCCCTGGTGCGCCGTAGAAAGTCAAGAGGGGCTCCGTGAGTCGATCCTCTATCATTCTCGGGTATATTCTCGGGTACCTTTAAAGCAACAATTTCTTTTTTGAGAGCTAGCCTCTTTTTACCCTCATACTATTATTGTAGGTACCTTCCTATTTCTTTCGACTATAACATATGTATATGCAAATATAGTCTCATTGTCTTTTCCAAATAGCTTACTAAAGTAGGGCGCCGTGACAAAATATTAAACTTGTAAGGGCACCGCGGGCTGAAAAAAATTAGGAACCCCTGGCGTAGATGAATGGTATTCAATTTGTTTCTTTACTTTCAATAATAAATTATTGTGTAATAATGAGTAAATTCTTGTGTACATTAACGTGTTTTTACGTATTTTATGTATACCTGTTAACACGTTTTTGTAAAAAAATATATCCATTAAGGTACTTTTGAGTGTTTTTTTTTTTATAATTCTGTAAAGTAAAAATCAATAAAAGTCATTGAAATTGTTTTATCTTTCAAAGTTTTGTACAGAAAATTATAACAAAACTTTGCATTCAAATACATGCATATGAAAATTTGTGATGGTTAAAATGTTTGTTTTTGTTATGTACAAAATCCTTAACATATATTTAAAAGTTGTTTTAACCGGTTGAGACAGATTTTTTTACCTGTGATCCAGGTAAAACCATGATTTTTAAAATATGAAGAAACTTTTTTAAAGTGGCAGTGCCATCTGTTGAACGGGTACATGCTATAAGAAACGTTGCTTATTGCGGACAGCATGATTTTATTTATATTCTAAAAGAGAAATATTTGTGTTTTTTTGTTATTTACACAAATATTTCCATTTCTTGGTTCCAAGAATTTGAGTAGGGTGGTTGTCAATCATGGGTAGAATTAGTGAATGTTATGCGTGTGTAAAGCGATCACTTAAAACCAGTCTATGACGATCGTAAACCCCGTAAATGACCAGACTTCCATATTCTTCTTCATATATGTTGTCAAAAAAACTTTTTTTTTTATCATTTTATTTCATTTGGCAAAATTTCTGAACACAGTGTTTATGAAGAGATATTGTTACTTACGATTTTAAACTGTTTCTGTGTAAATTTTTACGACGGTAGTATCCGTCTAGTACACATATTTTCACTCAATTATTTACCCAATATTAAATTTAAAATTTCATTTTATTTTTATACACTTTGCGGTCAACAAGTAAAATAGGCGTTGATTCAATGTAATAATCTTGAATAAATTAGTCAGTGGCGTCTGTCATTTATTTACGTATATTTGCATAAATAAATTAACATGTTCCATCGAGACTCAGTGGCGTGCACAATTTTAATTAGAGCAGGGAGTGGACGTGCATAATATATGGTCATTTAGAAACAACTGGTCCAATGGATCCTAATCGTGGATTAATTAACGATGAATTTTTCGTTTGGTGAAATTGGATTTCAAAAATTACATTGGTAAAGACAGACTTTTTTTTCCTTCAAAATAAACTAAAGACCTTTTTTAATTCGTCAAAAAATCAGGATATTTTTGGTGTGTCCAAATACTTGTTCAATAATCTCGGATTTCCCCAAATAGTAAATATCTTATGTTTTATCATCTCAACAAAGATGAAGCATATTTATTAACAATGTTAAATTCGACGAAACACGTGTCATCACAGATTTTATTAAATATTGGAATTTACCATGTAAAAGTAAAACTTAAAAAGGATAATTTTTTCCGAAAAGTATCTGGAAAATGAAATAATTACACAATTTAATCTTTTATTTTTTTACTACCTTTGTACAAAGTAAAATAATTATTTCTTCTTGATTTGGCGTTTAATTTGTAGAACTATATTTTAATGTTTGTATTAATTTTTATATCAAACACAGATTTTTTGGGTCTACAATATTGTATTTTATTGTTTAAACACATAAAAATTAATATTATGACAATTGTTTTGCCTGGTCATGGCATTTTCAAACGAATGTGTTCGAATGAATTCGTTTTAAAATGCCATAACTAGGCGAAACAATTGTCACAATATTAATTTTTACATGTTTTTCGATAATAAAATATTACAATCTTAACTTTTATATGTTTTTCAATCATAAAATACAATTTGTAGAATCAAAAAATTTTCACTGAAAATGCATATCAAACATTACATTGGTAAAGACTGCAGCCACTATTTTTTTAAATATTTTTTTTCCTTGAAAATAAACTAAAAATCTTTTTTTAATTCGTCGAAAAATCACGATATTTTGTGTCCAAACCCTTGTTGACAATTCGCTCACTCCTTTC
The DNA here is from genome assembly GCF_059751285.1 of Brachycentrus maculatus. Taxonomy (NCBI): domain Eukaryota; kingdom Metazoa; phylum Arthropoda; class Insecta; order Trichoptera; family Brachycentridae; genus Brachycentrus; species Brachycentrus maculatus. The sequence goes on from NW_028281495.1 coordinate 32,363, forward strand.
AAAAACGTCATAAATAAAAAAAACTTGATTTTTCAGGAGAACGTTTTTAATGTTTTAAAATATAACAATGTATTAAAAATAAATATCAAGCCTCTTATTGAACATTTTACTGTGCAACAGATCTTTTTAAGTAAAACCTGAAGGTTTTTTCTCCATTTGAAAAATATTTAATGTATTAAAAAAATATATTAAACAATACATTTTCTTCAAAATGCAAAAACAACATTTTCTGCCCTGTAGCGGGTAAATATTAAGTTAAAAATATGCCTCTTTTGCTGGGATAAAGTACATTTTCTGGGCATTCCAAAAACACGCACAACTGAAAATTGACGATTTTTGATTGATGACGTTCTTGAAAGGAGTGAGCGAATTCTGGATTTCTTCGCTTGCGAGTTATCTTTACATTTTCGACATTTCTACATGGATAGAAAAGAATATGGAAGTCTGGATATTGACAAAGTTTACGACCTGTCGTAGGCTGGTTTAAGTATTCTTTTAATTGACACCTTCTTTCACATGTCACTCACTCCTTTCAAGTTTCAAAAAACTTTTTTTACAAAAAAGATTTTTCAGGAGAATGTTTTCAAAGTTTAAAAATGTAAACAATATATTAAAAATAAATATCAAGCCACTTATTGAACTTTTTATTGTGCAACAGAACTTTTTAGGTAAAACCATGTGAAAACAACACTTTCTACCCTGTAGCGGGTAAATATTAAGTTAAAAATATGCCACTTTTGCTGGGATAAAGTACATTTTCTGGGCATTCCGAAAACATGCACAACTGAAAATTGTCGATTTTTGATTTATTACGTTCTTGAAAGTAGTGAGCAATGTGAGTTCTCAGCAATTTGTGATTTATCTATAGTGAAACCTCTTTCTTATGTTTTGACCCAGGATATACGTTTATTAAGCATTATCGATAAAATTAAGAAAGGTGTGTTGAGATGGTTTGGACATGTGTAGCGTATGAGTGAAGAAAGAACGGTTAAACAAATTTATGGAGCGAATGTAGTTGGAAAAAGAAGCAGAGGACGACCGAGAAAAACTTGGCACAATCAGGTATGTCAAATACTTGAAAGCGGCCGGGTCAGGAGTCGTAATAATCGTCGGGTATGTATGAGGAGATGCATGAATGTAGAAGAGGCAAAGAATGTTTGCAAAGACAGAGTGGTGTGGCGTTCGATTCTCTCTGCCTACCCCTGCGGGGAAGCGGCGTGATGGTTAGTTAGTTAGTTAGTTTTTACACGTTTATTTTTATGTTACGTTAACTTTCCACTTTACCTTTTAATATAGTTCATATTACTTGATAAATCTCTGCTCTTATAAAAAATCCAAAAAACTCAATTCATTTTCTTCACACAGTCTAAAATATCTTTTTAAATTTTTTAAAATTGTGTTAGTAAAATTAGTAGTGTTGTTGACAAACGTGGGTAGAATGTTAAATGCTACATTGTATAAATAAAATTATTCAAACCAACCTACGACATGTCGTAAGTCCTGTAAAAACTCAGACTTACAAATCAGTATTCAACTTCATCTGTGTTGTAATATAAGTAAAACTCCTAAGTGAAAAATTTCCTATGCCCAAATTTGTGAACAAAAATTTCAACACACTGAAAATGTTGTAAAATTAAGGTTATCAGCCCTGCAAATCAGGTACTAGCTAAGGATAACATCAAATAAATAGTGGAGTAAAAATTCACTAATGTTTATTTTGATCTTCTTGAGAAGATCTCACGATCTCCAGAGATCTAAGAGTGGTAGTGAAACGTGCTGACCACTACACTACCGAGGACTGATCACGAAACATAAAAAAAATACATTTTACCTACGCAAACGGGATTATTCTCGTATATCGAATATCAATCAGCCTTTCTGTTATGTAAAATCGAATATTTCATTAATTTTTCGATCAATGTTTGCGAATACGTGTGGGAGGCAAGGACTAGGTAGGGGGTGATTTTTAATGTTCAATGAAAGAGACACAACGAGTCTGGACATTATTTTTATCTCTTTTTCTTTTTTTCCTTGCAAAGAGAAAGTTTCATTCCATAATGCTCGGTAGTTTAGATACAATTGCCGAAACAGACGCTTTTTGACTCCGATTATCCTGTCTGTCCCTGCCTGACACACGGATTCATAATGGGTCTGACTGAAACAGCATGCGCCCACGCACCTTGGCAATTCAACACTTGTTTTCGATGGTTTCCAATTGAAAGTTATCGTTATCAACACATATATAAACTTAATGGCTATAGATAAATATCTACCTCTTTAGTTTTGTGGTAAGCGTGTTTAAATATTTTTTAAAAAAAATTATCTGACTATTTTTGAGTTTATTTATGTAAACACGACTTGTTTCGAGAACTACAGATTTCGTCAAAATTTGAAAACACAAAACGTATTTTACATGTTGTTTTGAACTGAATGTTGTCATTAATTATCTCAAAAGTGTGGTAATTAGAATTCTTTAAACATAAACATTAAACACTCATTTACACTACATTCAAGTAAATCAATGTAAATACGGCTAGATTCGAGAACTACAATACCCATATACCTACCCTAACATTTTCAATTTATTTGGCCTTGATTGCATAGAATAATATGATGATATGAATCAAAATATAATACCTGTATATAAAAAACAGCTTTTGAGTTTATTTGTGTAAACACGACTAGTTTTGACAACTACAAATGTTATCAACAACAGGTTAAAGTACAAACTGACAAGCAATAATTAATAATCTAGTTACTGAAAAAAGTTGTTGGTTATTTACATGTTGTTTGTATTTCAGTCATTTTCATGATAAATAAAATATATAAAATATTCAAATCATTATATTATTCCTCAAAATTAATGCCAAATCAGTGAATAATAGTCTTCTTCATCCTTGATGAGAAAGCTTGTTTTAAATTAAACTCCTATGTGGACAAAACCCAAATTAACGAACAAAGATATGATTTCATGAATTGATTCACCAGTCACTTTTCGGTTAAATCTATCCATTTTTAATTTAAGTTTTACTTGGTAAGCTCCACATTTTCAAATAAATTTACTCTGAAATAGTGGTATTTACCAAGTAAAACATAAATTCGAAACAAAGACCACACTCAAAATATTATATTACTTAGAATTAGTTCTTAGAGTATTCAAACGTATGTCCACCTCCGTAGTGTAATGGTCAGCACAGTCGGCTACCGTTCTGGAGGTCCCGGGTTCGATTCCCAGGGGGATAAAATAAATATGAGTGATTTTTTCAGTGTAATATTTATTCAATATCACCCTGGACTGGTACCTGAAGCGGAGGGCTGATTTCCTTCATGTGTAAACGATCAAGACAACACTGCGTTTATATGACGCAGTGCCCTATGCACCATTGGGGTTCGGTAAGGGTTTATTATTATTTTTCTTACTAAAGAATATTCTTATTATTTTGAAATTTACTTACAGGTTTTTATGGAAAAGTATTTTTTATTATGAATACTTTGTGTAAGGTGTAAGCAAACAGAATGTGACTTTGTACGATACGTAAAACGTATTTTTAAATCATATCCAATTTAAACTGATTGAAAACATTTGGCATAGAATCCAACACGCGTATACACAGAAGTCGCTTGTTAAAGACACATATTGTACATCGCCCTTTAATTTACGTGGAAAATGTAATTTGAAAAGGAGATTTATCGTTTGTCGTATTTTCCGCGCTTGCAAAACCCGGTGAAAATTTTCAAAAATGTGTTATCTCTCAAGTACATTTTTGTACATGCTTCCCGTTATTTAAAAATGAATGTCGATCAAAGAAATAAGATCATATTATTTTTTTCACATCTCATCAAAGATGAAAAAAAATATGGAAGTCTGGGCATTTACGGGGCTGACGAACGTCATAGGCTGGTTTAAGTGATCACTTTACACACGTGTAACATTCACCAATTCTACCCATTATTGACAACCACACTACTCAAATTCTTGGAAGTTCAATATATATTAACCAATTTAGAAACCTTGTTCTTGACTTCACTAGAACTTCACTAGAGACATCTATTGGTGAGATGTAAAGAAGCTTTTTACTAAGCAGAAACTCTTTGATGAGATGTCAAAAAATAATATGAAAATAACTCCTGTAATTGTAGATAATCCAGATTTTGTGAACAAGTATTTGGACACACTCAAAATGTTGTAAATAAATTATCTGGTCAAATTATAAGCTTCAATAATAAAAATGAAAATGGTATTTTCTGGCGTTTCTCATGTGTGTGATTATAATACAGGATTCGGACCTCACATACTAATATAAGAGTTTTATAAGTTATATAAGTTCTATATATATATTCTTCATCTTTGATGAGATGTCAAAAAATAATATGAAAATAACTCCTGTAATTGGAGATAATCCAGATTTTGTGAACAAGTATTTGAACACACTCAAAATGTTGTAAATAAGATCATCAATTAAAATTATTGAACAGATTGACAATTTCGAATATTTTGGGTTATGTTTACTAGGAATGGAAAGATTGAAAAAGGCATGGAAAGGAGAGTGAATGTTTTTTAAATAAGTGGAACCCCTCTTAACAAGCAAAATTTGCTCCAGAATCTTGCTCGTTAAACGAAAAACTCGTTAAGCGAAACACAGGCTAATACACTGGCGCGGAAATCCTGGCTTACAAGTGAATGTCATGAAAAGGAACTTGCCTTTTTTCTGTAACTCATTATGCGAAATGTCGATCGACAAAGGAGATTTTTTGTTGTTGCTCGTTATGCACATTGATATGTATATATAACAGGTGCTCGTTTTGAGAGGTTCCACTAAAGTTTGATTAGTATAATGACAAAACATATAAATTTGTATTACATTTTATATATATTAAAACCTTTATCCGCACCCCAATGGTGCATAGGGCACTGTGTCTTATAAACGCAGTGTTATCATGATCGTTTTACACATGAAGGAAAGGTGATCAGCCCTCCGCTTCAGGTACCAGTCCATGGTAATATTGAATACATATTACAGTGAAAAAATTACTTATATTTATTTTACCCCCCTTGGGAATCGAACCCGGGACCTCCAGAACGGTAGCCGAGCGTGCTGACCATTACACTACGGAGGCGGACAAAATTACATGGCCGAATGATACAGTATTTTTCAAATGTACCCACCTCCAACGTTCAGTTATAAACAGCACTTTTATTCAAAGATTCGTTAAGTTTGACTTTATGAATAATGGAAGCAGGTTATACTGTTTTATTGCATAAAACTCATGTTAAATTAACTAAACGAGGTTATGCGTAACTATTTAGGGATATGCTTAATTATTTCTGTAATGTACATATATTCAAGAATTGTTTTAGCGTATAGTACTTTTAATTTTTTTTACTATTGTGAGATTTGTTGAATATTTCTCGAAAGTAATCTATAGTAAGTTATATTCATTTTTTCTCTAATTGATTCGGCAGTCACATTGTGGTAAAATCTATAAATTTTTACTTTATGTTTTACTTGGTAAATACCACTATTTATAGTTGTATTTACTAGGCAAAACTAAAAGTGGTATTTATTTATTTTATTTAAAAAATTTAAAAAATACATTTTTATTTGTTTTTATTATTAACACAAGTATTTCAATTTCATACGATTTGCGGCTCATTAATAGAAATAGGTATCAAATTGTGGTAGAGTAGGTTCGAACTGAGAAACTTTCTGAAAGAGTTACACGTGACACTAACCACGGGACCACAACCCGACAGCAAAACTTGGAATAAAAATGTTATTTTCATGATTTGTTTTTGAGTATTGTATATTATTGTGTGTGTGTGTGTGTGTGTGTGTGTGTGTGTGTGTGTGTGTGTGTATTTATTTCTATCTAAATATTATTCGTTTCGCATCGTTTAGCTATTGTTTAAAATATCAACTTGTTTAGTTTATTACAAATATTTTTTCTCATTTAATAATTTTCTTGTTTTATTAAAATCCTGTTAAAAATAGACATCCTTTTATCCGTCTTAAAGGTGAAAATTAATAAATAAACTCCTTTGAAAATGACGTCCAAAAATAAACTTCTTAAGAAAGACAATATTTACGAAATTGGATGGATGTTTAATGTCAGTTTTTCTTTTGAAAGCTCTCTTGAGCTTAAAAAAAAGCTTCGAAGAGATTTATATTTGATGGCGGGTACTTATTCGAGTTTCTTGCTCTAACGTTCTTTATTGAATAGGTTTCAAAATATTTGACTTTTTCACTAAATGTCTCACCTTTTCATGACCCCGTTTGTACGCGCTGAGTACGTTTATTGTAAAATCAGTTCAATTTAAAAAAAAAACTACATTACAGTAACTAAAATAATATGTTCTGTTAGCAACAGTGAAAAAGGTATCTTAAACCAGTACATAAATTTGTTAATTAATAATATACTGTTTCAAAATACGTTACCATTATTATCTATGTTTTAAAAAAATCTAGTTCCTTAACCCTCTTCCCTATATTTATAACCCTATCAACCTCTATAAATACCCCTTAATATTTTTTGCTCCTTAGTTTTAATTTTCACCTGTAGGTTAAAACATCTGTAAGTTTTCGAAACTAGCCGTGTATAAAAATAAAACTCATTAAGTATTTTATTTAAAAAAATAATCAAATCAATAAATAACATAAATTTGTAGCTGAATTTTAGTCTACGGTAAGTTGTAAGCCATGTCATATCAAGATTTGCATATTTTTCTTCATCTATGTTGAGAAATTAACACACCCGCCGATTGTTTCGACTCCTAACCTGACCGTTTTCAAGTATTTGGCATACTTGATCGATTTTTCAAAAATGGCAGTCTATTTTATCCCTTTTTCTATTACTTTGTTCATTAAAATTTCTGTTAAAAACTATTTTATCCTTAAAATATTTTGGTAATTTATCGCTTAAAAAATTAAATATAAAAAATTGAATTGAATTGAATCACGTGATATTTTCTGGGTCATCGGGATGTCAAGTTCCTGTCGCTAATTGTGACCTGTCCTCACTTATCAGGATGAATGTCAACCTTACCAACATTTTTCGTTTTTCTCTCTTGCCTGAGATTTCTAGGACCTTTTTCGTTTTAAAAGATATATTTTTTGCGGAATATATGGACGAAAATAAATAAATGACACAGTGTACAGCTGTTCCATGTGTTTTTATTATTACAATTGTTTGATTAGTTTTCGTAAACTTGTACACCAACATACCGTATTTTATAAAACTTTTAAAAAAAATGAACTTATCATCACGCCGCTTCAGGGATAGGAAGAGAGAATAGAACGCCACACCAGCCTGTATTTTTAAACAATCTTCGACTCTTCCAAATTTATGCATCTCCTCACATACATACCCGCTGATTATTCCAACTTCTGACATGACCCCATAATCAGGTATATGAAATATTTGTTTATGACAATTTTTTCTCGGTCAGCCAAATTCACCTTATTAATTCGTTCAACTATCCCATCTTTACTCATTCGATTCACACATCAATTAAATTCAAATAAATAATTTAGTATGTTTAAGGTGTTATGACGTAATTTTAACATCACCAACCAGCAGATTAACCTTTAAAATGTAAATTCTGTGGCTAACAGCGTTTTAAAAAAAACTTTCAAAATTTGTAATATCAAAGTTTTTTTTCATCAAAATGCTTCGAAAATTCTTTTTGAATATTTTATAAAAATGCAGTTATTAACTTTCATGTACTACATATTTTCACTGAGATGAGATCAATATTTCGGATATATCTAGTAGCAGGTCTTTGTTTAATCTACAATGTATGAACAGCATTTTGAGTGTGTCCAAATACATTACAAATCTGGATTATCTCCAATTATAGGAGTTATTTTTCATTTTATTTTTATAACATGTCAACGAAGATGAGGAATAATATGGTAGTCTGGACATTTACTAGGCTTACGACCGTCACAGGCTGGTTTTATTATTCTCAAACTGCGAATAATCTGAATTTTTTTACACAAACAAAAATTGTTTATTTATTATTTAAAAATTTTGAACATACCAATCTCTTATTTATGAAAAATCTAAATTTATTTACACACATAAAAATTGTTTATTTATTATTATAAAAACTTTAACATCCCAGTACTAAGGACTTACTTCCTAAGAGTTGAATAAATTAATCAATCTCTTATATACAACATTTTGAGTTTGTCCAAATACTTGTTCACAAAATCTGGATTATCTCCAATTATAGGAGTTATTTTCATATTATTTTGTAACATCTCATCAAAGATGAAGAAGAATATGGAAGTCTGAGCATTTACGGGGGCATTTCTTTATCTTTGATGAGATATTAAAAAATAATATGAAAATAACTCCTGTAATTGGAGATAATCCAGATTTTGTGAACAAGTATTTGGACACACTCAAAAAGTTGTAAATAAATTATCTGATCAAATTAGCTTAGTAATAAAAATGAAAATGGTATTTTCTGGCGTTTCTCATGTGTGTGATTATAATCCAGGATTCGGACCTCACATACAAATATAAGAGTTTCTGCTTAATAAAAAAGTTTCTTTACATCTCACCAATAGATGTCTCTAGTGAAGTTCTAGTGATTCAAGAACAAGGTTTCTAAATTGGTTCATATATATAGAACTTTCAAGAATTGAAGTAGTGTGGTTGTCAATAATGGGTAGAATTGGTGAATGTTACACGTGTGTAAAGTGATCACACACGTCAGCTCCGTAAATGCCCAGACTTCCATATTCATCTTCATCTTTTATGAGATGTTAAAAAATAATATAATCTCTTATATTATGAAAGAATTATGAATTCATCAACAAACACAAAAATACTGCTTTGTATTTTATAGTAATATTTATTTATGTCTTGCTTATTTTTCCTGAAAAATCGCTCCAAAACATTTGTATATTGAATTTTATTCTCAAAATAATTTTGTTGTGACGTTCCGAAGGGGAGATATTATATTTCCTTAAATGGTTCAAAAGGCGCATACTAAGGGTGGGAATGGATCATCTTTCAGATTTTTCAAATCGTATTATTCAAGGACCTTGGAATTATTTATCCGCTCAACTTCGACTAGGAAATGGTTTGATATTTCAAGCAGAAACAGAATTTGCAAAAAAAGATTCAATAATATTGTTACACTCACATTCTCAAACGTATTTTGGACATATTTGTTTTCCCTTAATATTTATTGTTTTTAAACATGTTATTTTTATCTAGGGAAATTTCAAGCTTAAATGATAAAAATGAAAATGATATTGTCTGGCTTTTCTCATGTGCGTGATTATAATCTAGGATTCGGACCTCACATACTAAAAAAAGAGTGTCTGCTTAATAAAAAGCTTCTTTTCATCTCGCCAATAGATGCCTCTAATGAAGTTCTAGTGATTCAAGAATAATTTTTCAAATTTGAATCATATATATATAGAACTTTCAAGAATTTGAGTAGTGTGGTTGTCAATAATGGGTAGAATTGGTGAATGTTACACGTGTGTAAAGTAATCACTTAAACCAGCCTTCGATGGTCGTCAGCCCCATAAATGCCCAGATTTCCATATTCTTCTTCATCTTTGACGAGATGTCAAAAAGTAATATGTTATTTTTTATATTTTGCATATAAAGAGCATTGATAACTTTGTCGTATGGATATACTATCCTACATACACACTTATCATCATTGTATACTTTGTGTAATACCACTTTTACAAACAATTATTTGTGACTGCCGATTTTGGAAAATTATTTCATCATTAGGACTGAAAATAAAAATATTACGATTTAACATTTGTATTATTTAAAAAAAATGTTCTTATTGTATTGATTTATTTAATATAAGTCTCTATCATTGTCAGCGAGGTATTTAAGTTAGTACTAACTAGTGAATACTAACTAACTGTTGGTACAATCCATGAAGCGCCCTTGAGGTATGTTTTACTAAAATGGCGCTGTATAATTATGGAAATTTATTATTATTTATTATTTGTGAACAGTATCAGTAGTCTAACTTTTGATTTATTTTTTAATTATATCTAGAACTTCCAAGAATTGGAATATTGTGGTTGTAATCGTGAAATCATGAATGCTACACTTGTGTAAAATGATCATTTAAATCAGCCCCGTAAATGCTTAGACTTGCATATTCATCTTCATCTTTGTTGAGTTGTCAAAAAAAAGATATTTGATTGGAAGATATTACTTCTTAGCAATAATCAGTCAGTATACCTACATAATCGTATACTATATTCCTATATAAGAAATATTTTATGCATTCTTGTATCGGGTCAGGTAAACATCTTCAAATGAACACAATCTTATTTTATCTTTGAGAAATGGATGCTTAAAAAAGCTTGCCCGTTTGACATTTTATGCCAGGAGTAGAATGTATCACCTTTTTTCTTTCAAATAAATCGAAGAAATATTTTCAATCATTCGGTCGAATAATTGTGGATTTTGTCAATCCTCCTAAATCACATAATTCCAGACAAATTCCCTCTCAATTCTATTTCGACATTCGAAGATTAACAAAACGTCAGCTTTTATTTTTTTTAATCTTAGTATTACCTTCATCAATCAGTCAATTAATAATGAGAATTTTTAATCTATGAAATTTAGATGAAAAAATAAGAAGGGCCGATAACATTGTCAATGTCGCGGGTAGTAAATGTATCGAAAAAGCTCACATGAGAGAGGTCTGGAAAAAAATAGAAGAGGCCTACATCCAGCAGTGGAGAGACGGCTGACAAAAAAAGTTGAGACATCTATGGTGAGACGGAAGAAGCTTTTTATTGGGCAGCAACTCTTTCATTTGTATGTCAGCTCCAAATCTTAGATTTTAATCACAAACATGAGAAACGCTGGAAAATAATCTATATTTTTTTTTAATATTTAAGCTTATAATTAAATCAGTTAATGTGTTGATGTCTCTCGTGAAATTCTAGTGAATTCAAGCACTATGTTTCGAATTCGAACAAAACATATGTAGAAGTTCCAAGAATTTTAGTGGTATGGTTATCAATCATGTGTCGAATTGGTGAATGTTACACGTGCGTAAAGTGATCACCAAAACCATCATATGTCGGTCGTTACCGCCGTAAATGTCAGACTTCCTTATTCTTCTTCATCTTTGATGAGATCGAAAAAATAATGTAGAAATATTATACATATTTACAAAATATTTTTTTTAAGAATCAATATTTTGTATATACCAATACAGAGAATTTACTTCCTTAGATTTGAATAAATTCATTGTATCTCTCTCTCTTATAATATGAAAAAATTATGAATTCCTTTACATAAACAAAAATAACGCTTTGTATTTAACAGTAATATGCATATATAATATATCAGTATATAAAACTTAATTATAATGTCTACCGGTTTCTAAGCTAACCGCTTCTTTATTTTCAAGATGAAGCGGTTGCAAGAAGAATCTTGTCTTAAACCTTTGTGCTTCAAGTCATTTTACTGAGGTGGTAACAAAAAATCCCACGTTTTTTATACACAAATATGAGATATTTGCGTATAAATAGAAACATGCAAAGGAACTGATCATGTGATACTCGCGGAAATTCACCACAGAAGCTCTAAAGCTTAGCAAAAAACAAATAAAGATCCTAACCAGGACCTTGACAGGACACTAAAGACTGAGGAAACACATGTTAAATTCAGATGTTTTCGAGGTGACATTTTTTTTATACGATATGTTATTCGATATTGAGAGTGCCAGCACTCCATATGTGGAATAGTCGATAAAACGTCATTTAACCGTTTCCCATATCTCGTGTTGACACTGTTGAGGGTTGCGAATATCGATTTTGGTCCTACGGGTATTGCAAGATAAGCCGACGATACGATATTTGCTCTTTCTCGGGCTTAACCCATTGACTTCTAGATTTATTCCAACAAACAACTGAATATTTGGTTAACATCTAAATTTTATTGAATGTTTTGTGCAGATACTCTGTGACACATTTTATAAAATAAAACTAACACTTTGTTTTTAACCACTTTTATTTTCGATAATTTTATTCAACCGGTTTCGACAGTGACATTGTCATCTTCAAGGATACGTATAATATGTACCTACTATGGGATGGAAAGATGTTATTTATGTACTCTGAAATGGAAAGATTTTGGTGCATCCAGATTCTTGCCCACAAATCTGGGTTTCTCCACAAAGGAGCTATTTTTACATTTTTACATCTCAACATAGATAAAAAAAAGAATAAAGAAAAACTGGGTTTTTACAAGGCTCATGACCCGTCATGAGCCTAACCTAAGCCTAACCTAACCTATGATAGGCCCTGTGAATACTGAGAATTCCACATGTGGATATATCAAAACGATTTGAACTTCATTTAAATAATGTTATAGATTGATATTTATCAGCAAAATATTATTTTGATATTGTTTTATATATTTATTAAATGGTCCATAGCGTGAAAAGGGTTTTTTTAAGTATTTTTTATAAGTGATCCTAAATATTGTACCGGAAATGAATGAGTTAACACTGAAAAATATTATTAGTGTTTTTTTTATATACTCGTGTATTCTTCTCAAGGAAGGCACCATTTTATGGGTGGTGATATGAAAGTGAAAATCCAAAACCTAATCCCCTTCACGCTTCGCTACCCTGTTTATTGGTATCATCCCTTAAAAAAATATTCTACAAAGACACATTGTGGATTGGCTGATCATGTTCGGTTTATACAAAAAGTGACAGAATATAAATAAATTATTTTAATATCGGTTCAAAGTTTTAAAATTTCTTGTTCATTCAGATACTTTGGTATTTAACTTTTGACGTTGTTTTATGTCATAATAAGTTTTTTTAAATTTAATCCCAAAATAAGGAATGGAAAAGTGGATAAAAACCATCAGGAATATCATATACGTGACTTTTATATGTAATATGTTTTTTTTAAATATAAATATGTTTTCCGACCACTGGTTTAAACCGTATAATTTAGTGGTTAAACGTTTGTCTTAAGGCACTTTCAAAAACCTCCCACCCTACTTTCTCACACTACTTAATTATTTAATAAATTACTTCTGCGATAAATTTAATAATATTCTCTGCCTACAATAAATACGGCACATTAGTAAAATGAATTATGGTCTTCATAAAACATTCATGAAACAGTCGTAATAATATATGTACACATACGCTGAAATAATACATCCTTTGTCAAGGATCTTTCATACATTATGATAATTACATTCATCGTTAAACGTATTTTGCCATGAAAGATATCGCTTGAAATTGACACGGTTTTTCAGGAGTCATGAAACTTTTATTTTATTTTTTTTTATTTGTATACATTAATTTAAATCACAATTTATACATATTTAGATTTTTTGCGGAGACCCACCAAGCCACCTTGTGTGACTTGTCGGTGGAGTTCTTTTTTAATACATTTTTAATTGTTTTTAAGGATTTTAACCTAATATAGATACAAAAAAGAGAAAAAAATTGAGAATATAAACATTTTAGAATTTTCGCAAAATGAACTCATGATCATTTACCCATTCCTTTATTTCGTCTTTGTTCCATATTTTATTTTGATCTCTAACATCCGTCGGCAACAAATTAAAAATGTTCGGAACGATATATTGCAGTGTTCGACTCCCATATTTATTGTTAATTCTTGGAGATCTTAAAGCATCTCGTTCTATTTTATTTAGACTTCTGCGAAGGGATGCTTAGACTCCTGCAAAGTCGATTCCTAGCTGTCAATCCATTTTTTTGGTGGTTTGCCCGAGAGTCGCCTTTCTTGTGGTTGGTTGTGTAATGCAATGTGGGGGAGTTTAGACAATTCAATTCTTCTCATATACGCATACCATATCTTCTTCGTTACCTTCTTCACCTAACGACATCTTCGATCTCGCATATTTCTCTTATCCTGGTGATTCTTATTCTATCTCGTAGACTCTCACCAGATATGCTCCTTAGAGTCTTAATTTCTGACACTCTTAGCGCGTTTTTTGTTGCTGACCGCAATAACCGGCCCGCTCTGCATTCAATCACATATATGATGGATTGCGCACAAGTTTTTAAAAAATATATTTTTATTTATTTTTTTAGATAAATAAATCAAACCTTGTTTCCTTTTTTATATTTGTTAAAAAAAATGTTGGTTAATACCAACTCACCAAGATTTTAGTCTTGGACAGCTCTAAAAAGTGCCTCAACGGTTCTGATCCCCGAAAATAATTATAAATTTGGATAATTTATATATGACCATTTTCGTAAAAAACTACCTCAAGGGTGCATTATATATTCATACTCTCAAATATTTATATCATTTTTATTTCCTTTCAAGTAAGTTTATATCGATGACAGCTTTTAGCTCGTAAAACGGTGATGTGTAATACACGTGTTTTAAAAAGCTCGATGTCGCTCATAAAATTGGGAAACTTGACAAACTTTGACATCAAGTTTATTTAAAAGCATCAAATTTATCGTTTTATTTTTTATCGATTTCACATTAACTCTTTGAAATGACATGATGAAAATAAAACGCTTGTGTAAGACCACTTTTATTAGTTTGTTTATGTAACCACGACTAGTTTCGATGACGTTTTCATCAACAGTTTGTTGTATTTTTACCTCCTCAGCTCAATTTGAGATACATTTAACATATAAAAACAATACACTAGTATGAGACTTTTATGAGTTTATTAATAATAAATAAAAAAAACTAGCTAACTAACCATCACGCCGCTCCTCCGGAGGAGTAGGCAGAGAGAATCGAACCCCACACCACTCTGTCTTTGCAAAAATTCTTCTCCTCTTCTACATTCATGCATCTCCTCATACATACTCGACGATTATTATGACTCCTGACCCGGCCGCTTTCAAATATTTGACATACCTGATTGTGCCAAGTTTTCCTCGGTCTTCCTCTGCTTCTTTTTCCAACTACATTGGCCTCATAAATTTGTTTAACCGTTCTTTCTTCACTCATACGTTCCACATGTCCAAACCATTTAATGTTAATTAAAACATCTAATAATTTGAGAACAACTCAAAAGATGGTATTGCAGAAGTGTTTAATTTTTATGTTTATTTTTTTTACAATCGTCATTTATTTGTTTAAAAATATATCCGTACATACCATTTTTTTGCGGAGACACACCAAGCTAGCTTATGTATGTATCATGGTGATTTTTTTTATTAATTTATTCCAATTTTTTATATATTTAAATATAGTGTACAAACAAATCAAATTAAAAATATTAAACAAAAAGTATTTCATAATTTTTACAATACTTTACTAAATCTTGATCACTAACCCATTACTTTATTTTGCCTTTTGTCCATAATTTTGTTTGCCTTCTTACTTTTGTCTTTAGAAATAATCCAAATTAATAATTAACCAATAAATAATACATTTTCAAATCCAAAATCAAAACCATGATTTTGGATTTGCTAACATTTGAGATAAGCATTTTCGATAAAATTAAGAAAGGTGTGTTGAGATGGTTTGGACATGTGGAGCGTATGAGTAAAGAAAGAACGGTTAAACAAATTTATGAGGCGAATGTAGTTGGAAAAAGAAGCAGAGGACGACCGAGGAAAACTTGGCACAATCAGGTATGTCAAATACTTGAAAGCAGCCGGGTCAGGAGTCGTAATAATCGTCGGGTATGTATGAGGAGATGCATGAATGTAGAAGAGGCAAAGAATGTTTGCAAAGACAGAGTGGTGTGGCGTTCGATTCTCTCTGCTTACCCCTGCGGGGAAGCGGCGTGATGGTTAGTTAGTTAGTTAGTTAGTTAGTTAGTATAATACATTTTTATTGTCAGATTTCGTATTTTTGGCCCTACGAATGATAAATCATTGTCAAGTTTTTTTTTTTTAATAAACTTTTTTTTTATGAAAATATATTATTTTCGTATAATGCATCCCCGTATTTGGCTCATCTACCACATGTTATTGTTACAAGAGTAATCTAGCGAAACGTGTAATGAAGGGTGGGGGTTGAGATTTATGATGTCATATATATATTTGATGTGTTCGACTATGGTATAAGAGAAGTAGAGGAGAAGAGTTTTGATGAAGATGTATTTTTGACGATGAAATACATTATTGTTTCTTTATAGACTATACTAAGGATTCCAGAAGCATCCGAGTGAATCAAATTGAATGGTGGAATACCGTTTAGAAATAAGATAAATTGATGAGAGATTTTGATTTTTAATTAAAGTTTTATTGCTAAGATACCACTATTTCTCAAAATCTTTTGTGACACGTGTTTCGATGCATTCCGCATCGTTTTCAAACACTGTATTGAAGCTAGGTCTTTATTTTAGAGATGTGTTCTTAGACGCTGAAGGATGAAGTTGTAGAAGCTGTTTTTTTTATATTAATTTTTCATTTTTTATTTTCCATTTTTTTCAGTTGAAATAGACAATAAGGGGAGAGTAAATGACTAAAAAGTCATTGTCATATTGTTAAGTGCGGGTAATTTTTTTTTGTGAATTTTTATTGTTTCAAAATGTTGCAGTTTATGATTTTTGTATTGATATTTTTCTCGGGATTTCTGCGTTATTGATGTTATATCTTTAATCATTATCTATTAAATGGTTGGCGAACTCAGAAAATTTATCATTTTTAATCTTAATTCATTGTAACACTCTCCTTATCGTTCATCGTTTACTTGGTGTAATACCACTTTAAAAATGGAATTACACAAAGTTAACCATGAATGATAAGGAGAATGTTATATTACCATACCAAAAAGCTATAAATAATTTTATTACACAAAATATAATTTATGTTACCTGGTTCTTGTTTTGAATTTTATGGGAGTCATGGTTAAAATGGATATATTTTACCACAAATCGATCAATGAAATAATTGGATTTATTAATATATTTGTCACCATGTTGAAAATGATGCGGAATGCATCAAAATACATGCTACAATAATTTTTTAAAAATAGTGGTATTTACTATGTAAAACTTAAAATAAAAAAAATAAATTTAATCTTAAATCGCTCCAAATTCACAGTGCGAGACGTTTCCAAACCATGGAAGGTTTTAGTGGAACATTTAGAAACAATTACTACATTTCCCTACATTTGCCAACCCATGACGATGAAATTTCCCTTATAAATCAACCGCCAAGCACAAAGGTGAAGGAAATTTCTCAACTTTTCCTGTCGCGAGAGAAAAAATTAACTGGGAATAATAGCGTTGCGAGATTAAATTTGGCCAAACTCACTGCGGCCATAAATGGGCGAAATTTAAAGATTTTATTTAATAGACGTTCCGTGTTTTAAGATTAAAATTGCGATAAGTACAATTTTTGGTTCGAATGATTTATTGACAGAGTTAATTTAGCACGATTTACGAGGAAAGGATATTTTTATCCGTGTAAACTGCTTACCAGTCATGGAAAACATACGTTATTTTGACATATTTATATGAATTTTATTTATATCAATATTTTAAGCATTAATTGTGTAATTTCTTTATTGTTGTTCTAAAAACTTGAAGTAAAAAGCACCAAACTTTTAGTTTTAAATTTTACAAAACTTTACACTTTTTAAAGCGAAAATAATAATTTGAATTTGAACATTATTCAAATAATCAAAAAAACTACAGTTTCCAGTAAAATGAA
>NW_028281495.1:60000-80000 GCF_059751285.1 Brachycentrus maculatus
TTACAACATTTTGAGTGTGTCCAAATACTTGTTCACAAAATCTGGATTATCTCCAATTACAGGAGTTATTTTCATATTATTTATTTGACATCTCATCAAAGATGAAGAAGAATATGGAAGTCTGGGCATTTACGGGGCTGACATAGGCTGGTTTAAGTGATCACTTTACACACGTGTAGCATTCACCAATTCTACCCATTATTGACAACCACACTACTCAAATTCTCAGAAGTTCAATATATATGAACCAATTGAAACCTTGTTCTTGAATCACTAGAACTTCACTAGAGACATCTATTGTGAATTCTGAGCTTTGCTATGAGGTGTTTTTTTGTGTTATGTGAGAGTTATTGTTAAATGCATATGTTCGGGTAAAAAAGCAGAGGATATCCGAGGAAAACCTGGCATGGTCAGGTTTGTAAAATACTTAAAAGCGGCTGGGACATGAGTCAAATTAATCAACGGGTATGTATGAGGAGATGCACGTACGTGGAAGAGGCGATTAATATTTGCAAGGACATAGTGGTATGGCATTCTATTATCTCTACCTACCCCTGCGGGGATGTAGCATGATGGTTAGTTACTCAATTTAGGATAGTTTTAGCATATAGATGTTTCACTGTTACAAGTTGAAATTTGTTCAATATTTCCTCTATGGGAGTCCGTTTTGGAACTCTTACCATTATTTCAAGTATTATATTATTTTTAAAAGTCGCCATTTTTGTTGCGAACGTAAGCTTCTTAACTATTTACTTAAGTACTGGAATAAAATACATGGAATAATGAATATTAAGAGAAAAAACTTAATTCGTTTTACTCGCTTGAAAACCGACTAAATTCATTTTAAATTGGTTTAAAATAATTTTCCACGTCTGTAATTTTAAGATTAATCTTCTCCGAGAGGAATTCCGAGATTCCCCCTCACAGCTTCTTAAAAGTCATCCATTCCCTCAACTACTTTTAATTCGTTTAGCAAACATTTGTTTCAATTTCCACGAGCTTCATTGTTTTAAGTAAAATAAAAAGGGTTCACGTGTTCCCCTAAGACCATAACGTAATAAACTTTTGATATTCTAACTCCGGAAAATTATTATTAATAGCCTTCGCAATCGCGGATCATTTCTCACATTATAAAAATATTTTTCATAAACTCCCTTTAAGAAAAAACTGAGTGAAGATTTCACAGTTCACTGTAATTTCTTCTCCTTTAAACCCTTATTCGCACCCAATGTTGCATAGGGCACTGCATCATTCAAACGCAGTGTTATCTTTCAACTTCTTACCAGATCCAACTCATTTTGTTTTTCTATAAAATTAATTTATCTTAATTAACAGTTAAATATATAAAAAATAACACTATAGTTATTTGATCATTCATAACACAATTGTTTTTTTTTTAGTTTTATTATATAAAAACACTTTCTGTCCCCCTATTTTCAAACCGTTCTATAAAGTTCAGACCTTGACCTTTGCACATTATCTGTTTTTTTTTATTCAAGTTTTTCTTGACTGTTTTTCGCAGATACTTTTTGGCACATTTTATAAACTTTATAAAATAAAACAACTTTGTTTTAACCAGTTTTTATTGGTACACTTTATCCAACCGGTTTTGACAAGAACTTTATCATCATCAGGGTTTATGTCCTAAATTCTAAAACATTGAAATACTCAAAGTTAATTACCATATTAATTTTAATATGAATTATCATGTACTCATATTAATTGTTTTAAGTTTATTGGAAGATATTGTTTCTTTGCAATAAGTCAATTAATGAATTATTTCTATGTAAGAAGTTTAAATAAGTAAAAAAAAATGAATATCAAATTTATCTAGAAAAGCAAAAAAATTGTTCTGAAATGTATAAAAATATACTATTTTTCTTATTTTATACATCATTTGGAACAACGTTTATGGAATAAATACGGATGTTTAAGGGTAAACTGGAAATTGATTAATACTTTGTACTTGTGACTCGAATATTTTTCTTTAAATACGCATTTCAATTCACCAAGCATTTTCTCAGTCAATAAAAATGGACGCTTATTATCCCATTAGAATCAAACCATGGCTCATAACCCAACATCTCAATTTAGTATTTGTCAGGTTGCTTCTAGTTTAGTGTAGTGCAGTGATGCTTCGCATAACGTATTTAATTCGTTCCTGGAGCAAATTTGTAGTGTGAATCGCTTTTTCCCATAACAATACACGTTGAAAAAGATATTCATTATTCTGGAGCATAAAAATGATATTGTAACATAAAAAAGGTATTTAAGTTCTTTTATATTATTTTTAGCCTAACTTAGATTAAGGAGACAGTACCGAGGCTTGTAGGGACAAATCCTCTTGTTCTATCTGTTCGATGCTGCGCATAACGTATTTAAATCGTTCCAGGAGCAAATTTGTAGTGTGATACGCATTTTCTCATAACAATACACGTTGAAAAAGATATTCGTAATTCTGGAGAATAAAAATGGTATTGTAACATAAAAAAGGGATTCAAGTTTTTTTTATAAATATATTTAGCCAGACTTAATCTGAATTAAGGAGAGACTACCGAGGCTTGCGGGGACAAATCCTCTTGTTCTATCCTTATCTTCTTGGCTGCTGACTTCTTGAAGAATCTTTCTAAGATCTGTTTTTCCCTCATTTTCAATATCTGCAGGAAATAACGGGAAAGGGTGTCTGTCGTTGTAGAGATGTCATCACAGGAATGCCTGTATTTACTCCAGGATAATATCAAATGAACTCATTATTTTTTTTTACAAAAACGTGAATAATAATAGTATATAACCACTCACCGAGATTTTCATGTCTACCGGTTTCGAGACGTACCCGCCTCTTCGTCAAGACAATCACTAACACAGCATGCAAACAATACCACCTTTCACCACCATAGCACTATTTACACACTCCAAACTACACAAAATGTCTAGCACATGCGATTTTTGGTCTATCCTAAGACCAAAATGCACTTATGTTTTCAACACAGACATGCGCTACGAGCCGAGGTTAAACATGCAATAGAATTAGACCTATAGACGAATCAACATATATACTTGTAGGATGAAAGTGTTATATACTAATGAAATGGTTATATACTATTATTTTTAACATTTTTGTAAAGAAATACATAAGTAAAAATGACTACCCACAAAGTAAATGCTTTAAATATTAATAATATTGAAAATTTCATATAAACTCATTGATTTTGACCCCACCTGGGATTCAAATTGCCCACCTCCGTAGTACGATATAATAGTTAGCGTGTTAAGCTACCGTGCTTGTAGTCCCGGGTTCAATTTCCGGGAAGTAGTGTGAAAATAAATATTAGTGACTTTACACTATAATATTTATTCAACACCCTGACTGTTCCCTGAAACGCAAGAGTGATCACTTTGCCGATCGAGACGGTAGTGACGATCAAGATAACACTGCTTTAATACGATGCAGTGCCCTATGCACCATTGGGTGCGGATAAGGGTTAGGAGATGAAGGGAAACCCGGGACCTTTAGCGTAGTAGCCAAACATGCCGGCTACTGGACTACAGAAGCGAACATAACCTACTATAAATTCTTTAAAACATACTTTTAATCTATAAACCTACTTTAAATTATGTAAAATCTACTCAAAATCCTATAAATCTAATATAAAACCAACTATAAATCATATTATTTTTTGACATCTCATCAAAGATGAAGAAGAATACGGAAGTCCGGGCATTTACGGGGCTGACGACCGTCATAAGCTAGTTTAAGTGATCACTTTACACACGTGTAACATTCACCAATTCTACCCATTATTGACAACCACACTACTCAAATTCTTGGAAGTTCTATATAAATAAACCAATTTAGAAACCTTGTTATTGAATCACTAGAACTTCACTAGATGTGTTTTGGTGAGATGTAAATCTCCGGTAATTGGAGATAATCCAAATTTTGTGAACAAGTATTTGGACACACCTAAAATGTTCTAACTATAAATATTTGCATTTTCCTAAAATAATTCGTACAAAAACCAGCATAGGTTCCATAAGTACGATAATGCCTTTTTGGTATTTTCCATATTTTCTCAATTTCACTTCCTGATTATGTCTTCCACCCTAATCTCCTTCACTTCCGACATTTGTATCCCTTCAAACATCTGATGACCTTCCTTTGTATAACAATTTTGAATTTAATTATTACCCTGTCAAACGTATAAGATATCCTATGCACCACTGGGTCCAGATTCTAGCCAGAAGCCTTCCTGTCTAGATCTTCACAAAATTATAACAGGCCTTTATACCGTTTGATTAATTTAAACCAATTCACATAAAACATAGTGCTATGAGACGGTATATTTTGGTTACGTTAAAATTCTTAGCAGATGGGGTAAGAATAAGTTTCAGAGGAATTTTGAAACTGTTAAAAGTTTGATCTTTATGTCTTCATTCAGCGTTTAAGTGCTTCCACTTACTCATGAGAATATGCGGCGCTTAATTCCAAATCATGCTATAACAATATCCTTTAGAGCATTTTGAGTTTGTCTAAATACTTGTTTTCAAATTTGGAGATAAACAAATTTTTAATTATTTAAATTTTTTTTACATCTCATTAAAAATATCAACATCTCAGAGTTTCTGCTCAATAAAAAGCTTCTTTCGCCTCACCAATAGATGTCTCTAGTTAAATTCTAATGATTCTAACACAATGCTTTTAAATTTGGGCATATGAATCAAATGAATGAAGAAGGAACAATAAAACAAATTTACGAGGATTTAATTGAATAAAAGCAGAGGAAGACCGAAGAAAACTTGACATGAGATCAAGATGATCATTTCAAATACTTGCAAGTGGTTAGGTTAGGAGATGGTTCAATCGGCGGGTATGTATGAAGAGATGCATGAATGTGAAAGAGGCGAAGATTGTTTGCAAAGACAGATTGGTTTTGAGTTCTATTATCTCTGCCTACCCCTGCGGAGAAGCAACGCAATGGCTAGTTTATTAGTAAATAGTACTAAGTTTGCCATAATGTATTATAATTCTATTATATAGTTTACTTGGCGGAAGACTAAATACACAGAGTTGTGAACAGTGCCAGCCACAGATTAGTGTGGCGTTCTAATCTCTCTGCCTAGCCCTACGGAGAAGCAGTGTGATGGTTACTTAGATGGTGAATTGGTTAAAAAGGACAATATTTTATTGTAATTTTTTTTAAATTCATGGTAATGTCTTTAAGAACAGTGTCTGTCGATGGTTGCTTCTCGTTGGAAGGGACAAGGTAGAAAGTGAATTAATTAAAGTCCAGGTGTAATTATTTTATTGTAAAACCTTTATGCTGTAAATTGTTATTGTGTATATTGTATGTAATGTATTTTATCTAATAATTGAAAAAAACTAATAATTATAAAATAAAATAAATTGTATTAACATGACTCAACACAGGCCATGCCTAAGGAGCCGTTATGCATATAATAAAAAAATGTATGTTTCTATGAAATAAATAAATTTTTTTTTTTCTTATTTAGAACTCTTATCCGCACCCTATGGTGCATAGGGCACTGCATCGTATTGACGCAGTGTTATCTTGATCATTACTTACATGAAGGCAAGGTGATCACTCTTGCGCTTCAGGAACCAGTCCAGGGTAATATTAAATAAATATTACAGTGTAAAATCACTAATATTTATTTTTACCCCCCTGGGAATCGAACCCGGGACCTCCAGCACAATTTTTTTTTCAACACAAGGCGGACAATTTTTTTTTTCAACAGAATAATATTTTTTAAATCTTTTTAAGACTTTTATTTATTTTAGCGTGGTTTGAAAGGAGGCTTCGTAAGCATCACATACTTATATTTCATGTGTAAATGAAACGCTAGGTGAACCACTATGAATTCCTCCAAGTATAAATAAGAAGCTGTAATTTTCATTGAAGTTTATGACATCACCGTATTCCTCTCTGATGAAAATAATATCAGAATGGAATTTATTTATTTAGAGGTGAAATGAAAACAAAATTATTATTTTTTGACATCTCATCAAAGATGAAGAAGAATATGGAAGTCTGGGCATTTACGGGGCTTACGACCGTCATAGGCTGGTTTAAGTGATCACTTTACACACGTGTAACATTCACCAATTCTACCCATTATTGACAACCACACATTAATAAAAAGCTTCTTTACATCTCACCAATAGATGTCTCTAGTGAAGTTCTAGTGATTCATAAACAAGGTTTCTAAATTGGTTCATATATATAGAACTTCCAAGAATTTGAGAAGTGTGGTTGTCAATAATGGGTAGATTTGGTGAATGTTACACGTGTGTAAAGTGATCACTTAAACCAGCCT
This sequence comes from Brachycentrus maculatus, assembly GCF_059751285.1. Taxonomy (NCBI): domain Eukaryota; kingdom Metazoa; phylum Arthropoda; class Insecta; order Trichoptera; family Brachycentridae; genus Brachycentrus; species Brachycentrus maculatus. Next base: position 66,337 of record NW_028281495.1, read on the forward strand.
ATGACGGTCGTAAGCCCCGTAAATGCCCAGACTTCCATATTCTTCTTCATCTTTGAAGAGATGTCAAAAAACAATATGAAAATAACTCCTTTAATTGGAGATAATCCAGATTTTGTGAACAAGTATTTGGACACACTCAAAATGTTGTAAAACAAAATTACATTGTGAATGGATTTGATTAGAATTTTTCTAATTTTATTTATTTTCGTAATATTTTATTTGTCTTTATAACTTATATAACGAATATATGTGTCTCTCAAAATCAGCCTCATCCGAATTTCAGTAATTTATTGAAAACTTGACGATGAAGATGCTTTTGGAATTTCATTAATTGATTCGGCAGTCACTTTGTGGTAAAATCTATCCATTTTTAATTAATGTTTTATTTAGTAAATACCACTATTTCTCAAAATCTACTGTGACACGTGTTTCAATGCATTCCGCATAATTTTCACGGTGTTTGAAAATGATGCGGAATGCATCGAAACACGTGTCACAGTAGATTTTGAGAAATTGTGGTATTTACTAAGTCAAACATTAATTGGCAGAAAAACTTACCATCACGCCGCTTCCCCGCAGGGGTAGGCAGAGAGAATCGAAAGCCACACCACTCTGTCTTTGCAAACATTCTTCGCCTCTTCTACATTCATGCATCTCCTCATACATACCCGACGATTATTACGACTCCTGACCCGGCCGCTTTCAAGTATTTGACATACCTGATTGTGCCAAGTTTTCTTAGTTAGTTTTTAACATTAATTGAAAAAGCTTTTGGAAGTTTAAGTATTTACAGGGGTTGTGATCTGTCATAGGCTGATTTAATAGATAACTTTATTAACGTGTAACATTCACTATTCTACCCATGATTGACATGATTTCGACACATCCAAGATGTCTGAATAATATAACTTGAAAAATTATGATCTTGATAAAAATGTCAAATTTCGTGTTTTCGTATATCTCCTATTATGTAAAATATTTTGGAAAGAATTCACGTATAATTTTTTTTATGGAGGTCTGCTTATAAAAAAAAAACTTACTCAACTCAATCATAGATGGTGTCGAGGACTCACATGTGAATGAAGGTGTCAATATATGTACAACTTACCAAATTTGGTAGCATGGTTGTCAAACATTGGTGAAATGATGAATGTAACTCGTGTGCAAAGTGATTACCTAAACCAGCCAATAACAGGTCAAATATTTTGTAATGTTAAAATGTTGAGATGTCTATACAATTTATGCGTGTGTTGAATATTTCAGTGGGTGTAATTATTTCATATTTCTTCAAATCAAACGTCGTACTAACGATCACCTGTATCACCAGTCTGTTATTGATTGGTTAGAAGGTATTGCTTCTAAGCAATTAGCTTACTCATATTATAAGCGTACATTATATAAAAGGAAGTCTTATAAATAAATAAACTGAATAAATGGTCCCCCTTTCATATTTTTTATACCTTATTTAAATAAATTATTTTAACAAATTTAAGATTTTGAGCATTAATGAGCATTAATATTTTAAATTTAAAAAAAAGAAAAATAATGTATTCAACAATTTGAAAATTTCGTACATAAACAATTTTAGGAGGTATTTATTGGAGTTAGCCCCTTGTATAGTTGTAATCCCATATGAAATGTATGTATTATTTAAGTAATTGGCAAGCTAGTATTCTAAATAATACAAGATTGTTACCGCGTTCGCTAATTCGTTTCTTGTATTGTATTATATAAACAGTTTACTATAAATAGTTTAGTTAAACATGGAGTTGGCAAAAGAAGGATGAAAGTAGACTGAATGCAGTCGAAATGTGATCTCTCAGAAGAATGTGCGACAAAACGATGTATGATAGATGTGCGAATAGTGAAATAAGGAAGGAATGCAAAGCTGAGATAAGCATTATCGATAAAATTAAGAAAGGTGTATTGAGATGGTTTGGACATGTAGAACGAATGAGTGAGGAAAGAACGGTTAAACAAATTTATGAGGCGAATGTTGGCGGGAAAAGAAGCAGAGGAAGACCGAGAAAAACATGGAACGATCAGGTATGCCAAATACTTGAAAGTGGTCAGGTTAGGAGTCGTAACAATTGGTGGGTATGTATGAGGAGATGCATGAACGTGGAAGAGGCGAAAAATGTTTGCAAGGACAGAGTGGTGTGGCGCTCTATTCTCTCTGCCTACCCCTGCGGAGAAGCGGCGTGATGGTTAGTTAGTTAGTTAGTTTTTTTACTATACAGGATCATCGAAAAATAATACCAATATTTAAAATGACTGTTATTTATATAATATTTTGACATCTCATCAAATATGAAGAAGAATATGAAAGTCTGGGCATTTACGGGGCTGACGACCGTCATAGGCTGGTTTAAGTGATCACTTTACACACGTGTAACATTCACCAATTCTATCCATTATTGACAACCACACTTCTCAAATTCTTGGATGTTCTTTATATATGAACCAATTTTGAAACATTATTCTTGAATCATTAGAACTTCACTAGAGACATCTATTGCTGAGATGAAAAAAATAAATAAAAGTTTTTTTCAAGGCTGGCATTATATTTTGATGACCTGTATTTGGAGCTAAAAGAAAATATTCCTCGAACGCACGGATAGTCCAACAAAAACGATTATTTATCAAGGAAATATTATTCCAGATGCTTAGTAAAAATAAATGTTTTCAGATATTATTGGCACGTTCGTATTTTATTCGGAAGGCTCTGCGTCTAGGGGTAAAGAAATAGGGGTTGAAGGGATGGAATTACAGGACCACTTGCTGTTATTTTCTTATGCACGATACACGAATTTCCATTCCGGAAATATTTTCACCCCTAAGAGTGTTTTGCTTAAGGGAAAATTTTCAATAAAAACTGAAAATATGGATATTACAGGAAAACTCCGAAGTGTATCCGAAATTTGATTCATGTTTCGAGATATTATAAAATCAATTTTCACTTCGAAAAGTGATCATTTCCTTTACTAGGTGGCTGAATATATCTTGATTCCACATTAAATTGGTCGTTTGAACAAAATAAAACTAAAATATAACTTTTAAAGGTTTTCATGGCTCAACGACACACGACATAATAACCCAGAAAAAACGCTTTGGGCAAAAAAGTGATATTATTTTCTTCCGCCTAGATATTCAGGGGTAACTTTGGCGGAAAGTGAGTCATTTCGTTTTATACGTCCTTTCAAAATCAACCATGTCCATATTCCTGATATTCTTGTTTTATCGTCAATTTGTTTATGCCTTACTTATATTTGGACGAGATAACTTATTATATCTGCATGAAATGTGCTGCCAAAATTCTATAAAAAACAATGTCATGTAATTTAAGAATTATAATTTTATATATTCTTAGACAGGATTATTTATAATGAAATTGTAATTAACAATTATTATCAACTGGACTTAATTATTTAAACATAAGTGTATAAAGCGTAAGTGTATAAGTATATAATGAGATGTCAAAAAATAATTTAATAATTTTAAATGTAAAAAATATTTTTTTATGAGCAGAATTTTGAAGGTTTTTGCTGTCTTACTGCTTTCAAACATAGATGTCATGCAAGAATTAAATTCTGAATAAATGTTATGCACTCGTATTATCACTTTAAACGTTGCACGTTTAAACTGATCACTTAAACCACGTAACAAGTGACTCCATATCTAACAAAAACCAATTTATTTTTTTAATATTATTTTTTATCAATTCATCCATTTTGGATCTGGCTGCTTCTGAAATGTAACGGTACATACAAAATAAAATAAAATGACAAAAGACGTATTTTTTTCAGAGTTTTTCCGGAAATGGTTCTTGGTTGTCAAATGATCCGAGCATAAATAAAAAGGTGACATGAACTATTTTTCAAGAGTATGTTTTTTTTTCAAAAATGTATTGAAATGTGAAAAACGAAAGGGTTTTTCACATTTCAATACATTTATCTACCTCTCTCTTCTAAATCAATGGCAACATATTTGATCTAAGAACATAAATTATATATTTTTTCATTAAATAAGTCACTTATCCTAGCTGCCTTGAACAGGTAATTTAACAACACTAGGGTTCATTGGTTCAAAAGAAAATATCAGATTTTTTCAAGCTCAAAGAAAAATGTAATTTCATTAATAATTTATTATTAGATTAAAACCAATATTTTTAGCTTTTCCACTTTTTTATTTGACCAGCGACCGGGTTTCGTCGTTACCGACATCATCAGACTGGTCTGATGATGTCGGTAACGACGAAACCCGGTCGCTGTTCAAATAAAAAAGTGTAAAAGCTAAAAATATTGGTTTTAATCTAATAATAAATTAAAAATGCAATTCCATCACGAAGTGTCAGTGGATAATATAAAAGTAATTTCATTAATTTTTCACCTAAATGTAAATCGTAAAAAAAAGATTTTCATTCACTGACATTTCCTTTTTCTTTCTTATTTATCTCAAAAAATTAAATAATCCGAATGATTCCTGTTCCTTCCAAATTTGTGTATTTTTTATAAGAATTTGTGTATTAAAATTGTATTCGTAAATGTATGCGAGAAGAGTTCATTGACATTATTTGTTTATAATTTTGTCCCCACCACATGTAAATCCTTTAAAATCGTATATAAAGGGTTGAGGACAATTTTGTTGTATGCTCAGATAAGATTAATATTCAAACGTATATACGTCGCACTCACTCTGTGTCTATTGGCGTCGCTTTGTTCTTCTCGCCCTTGTAACTTTTATAATTTTCGATAAATAAATAATTGTCTTCATTTGCGCGTTTCCGTCTTCCTTATGATAAGCGTTCCAGTACCATTAGTCGATACAATTCCCTTATCCGAACAATTCACTGCACGGGCACTGTATTTTCTAAAATGGATTTATCCACATTTGAAATGAGCATCGAATGAAACTTTTTGCCATATTTTTTTATGTGGTTATGTTAAATGTAATAAGCGTTTCCGCCTCCGTGGAGAAGTTTTAAAAGGTTTTTACTACCGTGCACATGGTTCCGGGTTCCGGGTACGATTCCAGGAAAGTCAAAATAAATACGATTGTAATGATACGATCCAATTTTCACTCAACACGAACAGATTCTGAAATACTCGATAACCTTTCCTTGTAGTAATTTATAATCAATTTTAGAAAGAAATGTAAGGCTGAACGAGGAATAATTGAAAAGATTAGAAAGAGCTCTTTGCGGTGGTATGGACATGTGGAGCGAATGGATAGCGAGAGAATGACTAAGAAAATATATGTGGCGAATGTGAGAGGGAAAACAGAACGTGGACGACCGAAAAAGACTTGGCACGATCAGATCAATCAGAACCTAAAATCTGGCGGTGTCAAAAGTCTGCGTAATCGGAGGGCATGTATGACTAGATGTATGGATGTGAAGGAGGCTAGGAGTGTATGTCAGGTCAGAAGAGTGTGGCGTTCCATCCTCTCTGCCTACCCCTGCGGGGAAACGGCGTGATGGTAGTAGTAGTAGTAGTAATTTTACATTACACAATCCCATGCGGTGTCAATGAGGATCAAAAGAAAAAAATAGGTTTTAATTGATGAATACCACAATTTTTTTCAAATCTATTGTGACACGTATGTATTTCTTTGCATTCCGGATCATTTTCAAACACCGTAAGAAGTTTTTTATAAAATAAAACTTAAATTAAAAATGGATATAAGTGGCCGCCGAATCAATAAGGAAAAAAACATTGTTAAACTTAGTGATTCTTTGAAATTTCAAACCATTTGGCAGTATTATATTTTTTAATACTTTCTTAAGATTAATTTAACAGCCTACTGTCCCGTCCCGTCTTTGGTTTAGGAAAATTTCGATGAACAAGAAAGATACATCCACCATTTGTCGAATGAGGATGGGTCATTGCTGTACGAGAGAGCACCTTGCGAGGATTGGTGTCCTTGACTCCCCCATTTGCGAGTGTCGTTTCGAAGAGGAAGACCTTAACCACATATTCTTTGTTTGCCCAATAAAGGACCAAATGCCATTTTTTTTTAAATCTCTTGCCCCGCTTAATCCCCTCCCTACAGATATCCATCTCATCCTGACGAGCAGGAACCCAATTATGTACAGACTGTTAGTTGTTTTTCTGAAATAAAATGGAATAAATTTATAGTTTTTCTTTATAATTTATAGTCTATCATATTTTATAATTAAGAATTCAATTAACTTGACATTGGCAAATGCATTGTATTACATGTGGAACGCCATTCTATAATAAAAAAAGATTTTAAAAAAAACGCCGAGTTTCTTCTCAATAAATGGTATTCATAAGAAAATGATATGTGTAATTATTATATTGTAAAACACCATTTAATTTCATTAAATTTGAATTGATTTTGTAAATAAAATAATACAAAATCATCGTTTTTAATTACTGCTTGTTGTGTATATAACATTATAGAATTTAGTTTTTAAAAAAATGAGATATCATCAGAACATTTTGATGTGAATAAATAAACTGGTCAAATTACAAGCTAAAATATTAATAATGAAAATGATATTTTCTGGCGTTTCTCATGTATGTGATTATATTCCAGGATTTGGACCTCACATACTAATGAAAAAGTTTCTGCTTAATAAAAAACTTCTTTTCATCTCACCAATATATGTCTCTAGTGAAATTCTAGTGATTAAAGAACAATGTTTCGAAATTGGATCATAAGTATAAAACTTCCAAGAATTTGAGTAGTGTGGTTGTCAATCATGGGTAGAATTGGTGAATGTTATACGTCTGTAAAGTGATCACTTAAACCAGACGATAAGCCCCGTACATGCCCAGACTTCCATATTCTTCTTCATCTTTGTTGAGATGTCAAAAAATAATTTGAGATATCATTAGTTTTATAATTTATTTTATTTATTCGTATGTTTTTTTTTGTTTAAATGTCGTGTGAAGAGTGAAACGGCTGCAAATGTGTCTGTAATTTGTAGCTGTCCCAAACACTAATGGAGTCGATCCGTTTTGTAGTGTGACGGTTTCGGGACACCATGTATATTAATGGCGTCTTACTTCCCCATTTAACAATACTCTCGCTGTGAACAACTAACAAGCTTCATTGAACGTATAAAATATTACGACCAACTCGGCGCACATATCTACATTCATCACGAGCGCGAATTTCAACCCTCTAGCTCTGGGCTGTTGAAAAAATTTCAGTTAGGGTAAGATGCTCGTTTTACAAATCTGTTCGCAATTTTTGTTTCTTTTTCTTCTTCTTTTTCTTATTCTTATTTATCTTCTTTTTTTCTTCTTCTTCTTCTTTTTCATATCTTTTTTTTTACTTCGTTTTCTCTTTCGTCTTATTTTTGTTTTATTCTTCTTTTTCTTTTTCTTCTTCTTACTCTTATTTTTCTTATTTTTCATTTTATTCTTCTTCTGCTAGGTGTAGGCTTTGTGGCCCGTTTTTGAGAGAGATCAGCCTCCTGCGATGTTGAATCCCAAAATTCACAAAAATTTACTCAATTTAAGTTAATTTTTATTGGAATAAAACATTTACAACATTTTGAGTGTGTCCAAATACTTGTTCACAAATCTGGACTATCTTTTTCCACTTGGGAGTTATTTTTTTATATTATTTTACATCTCAATAAAGATGAAGAAGGATTTGAAAGTATGTGAATTTACAGGAGTCACCACCTGGAAAAGGCTGGTAAAGTGATCATTTAACCAGCCTATGACAAACCGTATAAATGCTCAGATTTCCATGTTCTTCTTTATCTCTGTTGAGATGTCAAGAATGCAAAAATAGCTTATATATGGAGAAAACCCAGATTTGTGAACAAGAGATGTCAAAAAATGTGTTTGAAAAAGAGAAAAATGTATATAGAATCATGGTTTTCAACCCATAACTTTTTGTGTATATTACATGCAATCTTGTCTAGCCTCCCACTAGTCTGATGATGTTAGTAACGATGAAACTCGGTAACTGGTAAAGTAAAATTCATGAGAAAAAGTTGTTGTTATTGTATTATACTAGAATTATATAAAATGCAGTTGCATCAAGAAATCTCAGTACAAAACTAAAACCTATTATTATTTGTTTTAAATATCTCTGTCTTCCTTTGCATTTATTTTCTTTAATAATTTCTCGACGATCCCCTTTTCTTTGTGAGTTATTTGTAAGCGGTTCACTATATGCTTCCTTTCTCAATGGTACATAATTACGCTCTCTTTAAAAATCCCATATTGTATACAAATTTATTCAGTTCACTTCTTACTCGATGTTCGAAGAATCCCAAAAAAACGACTATATTGTATTATTTTTTTTCAGTGCAAGACACAAAATTTATTTTAGCATCACAACATAGATAAAGTATAATAAGAAGACTGGGTATTTACAAAGCTCACAACCTATCATAGGTTGGTATAAGTGATCACTTTATACACTCTCTCATTATAAGTTTACTCAAATCAACCAAAGATCCTGCCGCGAACACACACATGAAGCGACGTATGAATTATAAATGTACGAGTTCCAAAAATATTATTTATGTGGCTGTTAATCAAGAGTAGAATATGGTGAATATTACGCGTATGTAAAGTCATCACTTGAACCAGCCTTGACAGGTTGTAAGCTCTGTAAGTACCCAGTCGTCAATGTTATTCTACATCTTTGTTGGGATGTTGAAATGTAAAAATAACCCGTGGAGAAATCCATATTTGTGAACAAGGATTTGAACACACCAAAATGTCCACATAACGTATATATGTGTATAAAATAAATTTTATTTTTCAAAATTCGATGTTCGTAACAATCTTTATCGCAATTAAAAGTCTTATGAGGTGTATGATTTCTTTGATAATTCTAAGAAAATTTTGATAACAGTAAGAAAAGTTGTGTTGAGATGGTTTGGACATGTAGAACGAATGAGTGAGGAAAGAACGGTAAAACAAATTTATTAGGCGAATGTAATTGGAAAAGGGAACAGAGGAAGACCGAGAAAAACATGGCACGATCAGGTATGCCAAATACTTGAAAGTGGTCTAGCTAGGAGTCGTAATAATCGGCGGGTATGTATGAGGAGATGCATGAACGTGGAAGAGGCGAAGAATGTTTGCAAATACAGAGTGGTGTGGCGTTCTATTCTCTCTGCCTACCCCTGCGGGGAAACGGCGTGATGGTTAGTTAGTTTAGTTAGTTAAGAAAATTTTGTATTAATGTATGAACCCTGATGTATGAAAGTGAAGCGTTAAGTTGTCAAAAGAAGGGTGATAGTAGGTACAAAGAATGCAGTAGAAATGCGATATTTAAACAAATGTGCTGCAAAACTATGCATAATTGATGTTCTGATAGAGAAATAAGGAAATAATGCAAGACTGAGATAAGCATTATTTTGCTTACTCCGTTACTCCTTAATAATAATAATAATAAACCATATCCGTTCCCTAGGTGGAGCATATGGAGTCCACAAACTGTCTCCAGGCTTTTCTGTCGGCTGCCAGCTCCCTTGCATCCTCCCAAGTCAGATCCGCGTCCCGAAGTTCGGAGGAGAACTGCCGACGAATTGTCAGCAATGTCCGTTACTCCTTACGAATAATTATTTATCTTGAGGAAATACGTCCCCACGCCCCAGAGTGAACTTTTCCCAAATTATATTCCATTCGATTTTTAAAGAACTTGCCAAATAATTCGGTTTTCGGAAGTTCAAAGTAAAATCACGTTTACGTTTAAGGTGACTTTAAGATTAGATTTTAAGCATTACGTGTCTAACTTTATGTGAAAAATGTACGAATCCTATTTCTTAATTTTGTATGATTTTTTTTAGAATAAAAATATAGACTAATATTCTGAAAGCGTTTCTGTCTTTCTTCGCGGATTGATGGAATGATGAGTAAAAGATGACTTAAGTAGATCGTCTAAAAGTATTTTCTGTTATCATTAATTGATTTTTTTTCGTCCAATTTCACCTGAATTGTTTCCTTTTTTTGTTTGACTAAGAATAATGGGAGCTTGGACTTTTAAATATTGGATGTTTATCGTAATTAGCTACATTACATATTTTTTAATGACATTTTTATTGAAATTTAAAACAAACATTTTTTATTGACATTTTCAATCGTTTTACTCCTCACACGACAATTTAACAAAAAAAGAATATTATTTTATGAAATTTCATCAAAGATGAAGAATTATATGAAAGTCTGGGCATTTACGGGGCTGACGACCGTCATAGATGTCATCTCACCAATAGATATCTCTAGTGAAGTTCTAGTGATTCAAGAACAAGATTTCTAGAATGGTTCATATATATAGAACTTCCAAGAATTTGAGTAGTGTGGTTGTCAATAATGGGTAGAATTAGTGAATGTTACACGTGCGTAAGGTGATCACTTAAACCAGCCTATGACGGTCGTCAGCCCCGTAAATGCCCAGACTTCCATATTATTCTTCATCTTTGATGAGATTTCATAAATTAATATGAAAATTAACTCTTACAATTGGAGATAATCCAAATTTGTAAACAAGTATTTGGACACACTCAAAATGTGGTAAAAAAAAATAATTAAACATGCTTTATCGTGAAAACAAAATTTTCTAATGAAGAGAAAAACTGAGTTATTAACTTATGATCGCATCGCTTCCCCGCAAAGGTAGGCAGAGGGAATTGAACGCCACACCAATCTTTCTTTACAAACAATCTTCACCCAAGCATTCATGTATCTCCTCATACATACCCGCCGATTATTACTGACCCGACTGCTTGAAATTTATAAAAAAAAACCGAAGGGTAGTTTATTTTTTTACACCAAATATGAAGCTCTACGACCAGTAAGCTTTATAAAGAAGAGCTTCACGCATTATTCCAACGTTCAATTCTTGTTTTAATTGATGATACCTTTTAATGCTTTCAACAGAATTTATACGACAATGGTTTGGAATCGAAATAATACAATAGATAGTAGATATTGATTAATGATTTTGAAATTAAACCCACAAAAATACGTTATTTCCTGAAAATATTTCTTATGTGTAATGCATCATTGCCTCGTAGCCCAGCTAAATAGGCAGTGGAAAATCAAATACATTAATTTTCTTTCAATATATTAAAAAATCTATATTCGCAGTATTTTTACTTAATACAATTTATTATTAGATTAAAATCAATATTTTTAGCTTTTCCACTTTTTTATTTGACCAGCGACCGGGTTTCGTCGTTACCGACATCACCAGTCTGATGATGTCGGTAACGACGAAACCCGGTCGCTGGTCAAATAAAAAAGTGGAAAAGCTAAAAATATTGGTTTTAATCTAATAATAAATTAAAAATGCAATTCCATCACGAAGTGTCAGTGGATAATATAAATCTACATAATACAAACTATGCCATGTTCTCTCCGATTCCGCGGCTTCACATGTTAGCCAATGCTTTTGAAAATGTAGATTTAATTAATACAGTGTTATCCACCTTGAAGTCTACTTTCTCAGCATTTCTTCTCCATGTTATAATGGATAAATTTAAACGTTGTGTTTCACTCTCTCTCGTTGCTCGATGATAGTGTGTGAAGGAGACGTGTATTTACCAGTGCTTACTATTTGTTATTTTACTATTATTTTATGTTAAGGACTTTTTATTTTCTATAAGTGTATTCATTTGTGTGTATTTTTATTAGCTACTATTTATATGTATATTGTTAAAGGCATTAGCCGTTCAACAAATAAACATAATATTCTCATTTTAGATAAATAACTAACCAAACATCATGTTTATTCAAATATATGTATACAGTTAATGTTTTGTTAAAATATTTTTAATGCAGTTACAACGACAATTTGATTTGACAACTAGCTAAATAACTCACCATCGCACCGCTTCACCGCAGGGGTAGGCAGAGAGAAATCAACGCCACGTGCGGTAAAAGTAGTTGTCAACTAACGATTCCAAATTATTTAAATATAGCAGCAAAAATCTATTTCATAAATTTATTTTAAATCCTTCTTAAAACCCTAAAAATGTTTTAAATTTAATTATTACTATAATACACTCCGTGTGTTCATTTATACTTTCAAACTTTCGTCGAACCGCGATTTAATTTCGTAAAATAACCACTGAAAAAATAAACTTTTGCTATTACGCCTTTGTTCGAGCCCCATAAAACTGAAATGGGAATCTTCTGACAGTGAAATCAGAGTAATTAGTCACTGTTTAGGTAATAATTGCGTTCAACTTTCAGCGGCTAAAGGGGACATTATACAAGTAGAAGGAAATAATTTACCGTGTATTTTTTTTGTTCACTTTTTACCCAAAACAATCGTAAAACATTCTACGGAACCATAATTCATGACTATTAAGGTAGATAATTCCGACAAAAAGTGAGAAATGAATAACGGTGTATATTTTTGGAATTGAATAATGGAAATTATAAACAGATTTTGAGTCATTATCATAATAATTACTTATTTAGCTTCTAAGTGAAGCTTTCACCATTAGTTACCTAAATTAAAAAATATAAACACACATTTTTGACCACTTTTTCGTCATTTTTAAAAAAAAATTTAGAATTATATTGATTTTTTTAAATGTTTTTCGCAGATACTTTAATAATAATAATAAAACCCTTATCCGCACCCCAATGGTGCATAGCGCACTGTGTCTTATAAACTCAGTGTTATCATGATCGTTTTACACATGAAGGAAAAGTGATCAGCCCTCCGCTTCAGGTACCAGTCCATGGTAATATTGAATAAATATTACAGAGAAAAAATTACTTATATTTATTTTTACTTATATTAATTTTTTACCGAAATATACTCGAAAATTACAACTTTTAAATGTATAAAAATACTTATTATTTAATTTTTATGAATAACCTTTTGATTTGCAGTTTCACCAAAAATTTGAGCATAAAAATTAAATTAAATATTAATAAAATTAAAATGTTCTCGAAAACCTTACATTTTTATTAAAATTGAAGAATTCAATCACATGTCGTATATTTTCTAGCAAACAAAAGGTTTCCATTTAAATACAAAAATTAAACACTTGCTTTAGACAATTTTCGAGTTTTGCAGTTTGTAACTTATGTATATTGTAGAAATAAAATTTATGCTAGAGATAACACTGCGTTCATGTGATGTAGTGTTATCTTAAATATTATTTCAGAGAATTTGTATCCTTGGGTACGAATAAAGTAAAGGAGATGGGAAAAAATTGTGTATGTTTAAAGTTCACGTGTGATTTTTCAAATATATTTAATACCTAGTATAATAACACACATAACGTAATTTTCTGCGGCGTTGGCTTATCGCTCAAAGGTACGCTTTATGCGTTCATATATTGTACCTGCGAGCACATTCTAATAAAATTTGCTGATATACACTGCGCATTTTTTATGAAATCACCTTTTAATAAACATACATGATGTACCTTAAACGTGATTTGTAAAGAAAGTATATAATTTGTTTACAAAATTTATATCAAAATTATGATTTCACAATTTTGTTGGAATAAAAATGGCATAGATTTTAAAACATCATTTATTCTTTTACAAACAAACTATAAACATATTATTTTTTGACATCTCATCAAAGATGAAGAAGAAAATGGAAGTTTGGGCATTTACGGGCATGACGACCGCCATAAGCTGGTTTAAGTGATCACTTTACACACGTGTAACATAACCAATTTTACCCATTATTGA